>NC_056747.1:56442241-56559741 GCF_019279795.1 Protopterus annectens | reverse complement strand
GATATGGATACAGATATAGATATAGATATGGATATGGATACAGATATAGATATGGACATAGCTATAGATATAGATATCGATATAGATATGGATATAGATATATATATATAGATATAGATATGGATACAGATACAGATAAAGATATAGATAGAGATAGAGATAGAGATAGAGATAGAGATATAGATATAGATATTGATATTGATATCGATATAGATACGGATATAGATATAGACATAGACATAGACATAGGCATATACATAAATATAGATACAGATATAGATACAGATATTGATATAGATATGGATATAGATATAGATATATACATATACATAGATATAGATATAGATATGGATACATATATAGATATAGATATAGATATAGATATAGATATAGAAATAGATACAGATATAGACATAGATATAGATATATAGATATATATATATAGATATAGATACAGCTGTAGATATAGATGTAGATACAGATATAGATATAGATACGGATATGGATACTGATACGGATATATATATAGATATAGATATAGATACAGATACATATATTGATATAGATATTGATACAGCTATAGATAATAGATACAGATATAGATATAGATATATATATGGATACAGATATAGATATATATAGTTATAGATATAGATATGGATATAGATATAGATGTAGCTACAGATATAGATACAGATATAGATATAGATATAGATACAGCTATAGATATAGATATACATACAGACATATATATATATATATATATATATATATATGTATATAGATACAGATATAGATAGATATAGATATAGATATAGACATAGATATAGATATAAATACGGATAAAGATATAGATACGGATGTAGATATAGAGATAGATACAGATATAGATATAGATATTGATACAGCTATAGATATAGATACAGATATAGATATAGATATAGATGTAGATATAGATATAGATATGTATATGGATACAGATATAGATATATATAGATATGGCTATAGATATAGACATAGATATAGATATAGATATGGATATGGATATAGATATAGATATAGATGTAGATATAGATATACTAGATCACTTCTTCCCTTTTCTCCAAGCCGCATGATCTTGGAGAACATAACATCTTCTGGAATAAATCAGGATTTTCTAACCTCTGATATTGTCAGGATAAAGAAGCAGAATCAAATCTAAGATCAAATATACGTCCTTTAAACAACTACGGATAAACCTTTAAGTATCCTACATAAAGCTTTCCTTGTAGAGGAAGTCATTGGTGAATGTCAACAATGCTAGTTTTCCATGGCTGAAAACATGAGCAGTATGCAGTATTAAATTTAGTCTAAAATGAGTGATGCTTACAGTCATTGGGATATCAGAAATTATACAATGGAAATGATTTTACATTCAAAAATGTGCCCGGTGATTGTAGAAACCAATCAGTGTGCTCCTTGTAAACTGATTTTCTCTCACAGGAACAAGTTTGATCGGTTGTCTTCCTCTGTGCCACTAAGCAGAGATCTTAAAAAATATTCATAAGTAGTAATCTGCTCTGGTGGTGCAGTGGTTACTGTTGTTGCATGATAGCAAAAGGTTCTCCAGTTCAGTTCTCGTCTGGAGCTCCTTCTGTGCAGAATCTGCACGTCCTCCCTGTGGTTGAATGAGTTTTAAAGAGATGTAGGTAGGTATGTGCCTTCTGTGAAGGTTGGGCGTCGGGCTGGTAACTCAGCACCATAAAAACACCACTACCAATCAATCTACAGACAAATGGTCCGCTGTGGCAACCCCTAACCAGGAAAAGCTGAAAGGCATTGCTAGTAATCTGCTCTGGGGGCAGAGCAATACAGAATATTTCAAAAAAACTCTCAGATTTCAATGCCAGGAGCACCCCTACAAGCCGCTCCAGAGCATATTTCGCAATCTCTTATCTCCCAAAACAACAGCTACTTTGAAGAGCAGATCAAAAGTGTGAGGCAAACATTTGCTCAGACTGTAAAACTCTGCACAAACCATGTAGACTCTCCACAAAAAATACAATAACAGAGAAAAAAGCGGCAGAGATAGCAATGTCCTGTGCAGCCACAGATTATGCATGGTGCATACCTTTTTTGCGCCAGATTACCAGAAACCAGAGGAAGACCACTAAAGTCCTGCACTGATGTTATTTATAAATAGTACAACTTTTCTTCTAAAATAATGGCATTGTATAATAGCAACAATCCACTCCTGTGTGGGTGAATCACAGGATGTATGCCCTGTTGGCTTTGTTTAATCACTCTGTCTTTGTCCATGTAATGTAACCATTCCCAACATGGGTAAATCCTACATGACTGACACCCATTCATGGATTATTACAAAACTATCAACCTATGAAAGTCACATTTCACCTACTTTGTATATCAGATTAGTGTTTTATTTTTATTTTCTTCTGAGCTACCAAAGGCATTTTGTATGAAAGTGCTATATTAGCACTGAACATTTTGCATACATACATACATACGTACATACAAATATTTCAAGCACGGGCATTAATGCCCTTCTAACTTGCCAATATACCAAAACACTTGTTCCCAAAATAAGTGTCCAGGCTGTTCTTAAAAATATCTAAACTAATACTTGCTTTAATGTCATTTGGTAGTCTGTACCATGCATCAGCTACTCTATCAGAGAACCAACTAATACACTTCTCATTCCTATAGAATCTTCTACATAGGATGTCTGATGATTCTCTTAATACATTTTGATAACCCCAAATATTCACAGAGGTGGTTGTCTCCAAATGCCCTATATACTTCTATAAGATCTCTTCTTAGATATCTATAAGAGACACTATACAAGTTCAGATATTTTAGTCATTTTCATAATAACTTAAATTTTCACATCCATGGATGGCTTTGGTATATATCTGCTGTACTCTTTCCGGTGTACTCATGCTTGTTTTCTTATAAAGTTTCCATATTGTTATTCCATACTCAAGTTTGTGTCTAATGTAACTAAAAAAATCATTTCTGATTTCCTAGACTTTATACATCTTTCTATACAACCACGAAAATACTGCAAACGTTCCACCGGAAATCAAACAAATAAGTCCACAAAGGTAGAACTGGAAGGCGGACTATAAAGCTCCCAGACTGCTTATATAAATGTTCTCAGTATATCATGAATCTAGTAAATTTAAACACTCCCAGACATAAGTAGATTAAACTTTTTTATTAGTGAAAAACCAAATGAAATGAACGTTCAACATATACGTTTTTGTTTTAAACAACTTCATCAGATGTGGGCTCAAATAAATTAACACAATATTTAAACTGATTCATATTCCACAAGAACCAATCAATTCATTCTATTTGGCATATTTGATTGACATTCAGAGGATCTCATTAAATAAAGTGCTTCTTGAAAAGACTACTTCATGTGAATAAAACCATTAAATGAGTAATGGTTGTTCCCTGACCATAAATTTATGTTTAATTTAAAACTTAAAACTTTAATAAACACTTTAATAAAGACTTCAATAAAAACCTTTGTAAATATCATAAAAATATATTTAAAAATGTGTGTATATTTATTTTCCTTATAGGAAGACATCATGTAGGGATTAGCACCATCTTCCGACCATGTGTTACTATGACACTTTAACAGAACCTTTTTGTAGCCCTTTCTTTGGAAATACTTTATCTAAAATTTCTGTCTCGGTTTCCATTATTAACATAATAGTCTAATGTATGTAATAAAATAACACAGATTTAAAAACAAAGACTGTCTAAAATATTACAAAGATGTTATACATAAAACAATGAAAGTGAGCATTTAGATTTTATTTTTTAAAACAGCTTTACAATTTATTCATTATAGAGCAGCTACTAAAACCAAATTTTTCATTTGGAACATATTTGTACTTTTTGTACCTGTTGGACATTGATTTTAAAATAATGCATCATGCTGCTATAACTTGGCCGCCCTAAGTTTGAGGAGCAGAGTAATAGAAATACATTCATTTAACCCATGCCATTTATTAGCTTGTAAGGTCTCCTGCCACCAGAGCTCTCTGTATTCTATTTTTTCCTCCCATAAACCTCCTCTAACATCATTTTTCACCTTCTCTAACACAAAAAATAAAAAGTGAGCATCATTGCATTCCTGTTTATGTTTATAAAGGGCCTTGGTCTCCTTTCTATTTTGTATATCATACACATGTTCATATATTCTTCTTCTCAATCTCCGTTCGGTCTTCCCTATATAAAATGACCTCATATTTTGCCAGGTAAACTAGACCAAGACTCTCACAATTACTGAATTAGTTTCCCTCTATAACCATTTCCTGCTTTCCAAGAAAATAGTTTCCTTGTTTGCAATGTAACACTCTGCGTACAATGCCCGCATTTAAAAGTTCCATTTCTTCGTTTTCTGTTTCCACAGTTCAATACTTTGTTCTTTTCTAATACGTTTTTAATACTCAAGGAATTTTTATATACCACTTTCAATTTTTCTTTAGTTATTTTTTCTAAATCTGTAATAGATATAAATCTGTCCCATTCCTTGTCTAGAATGTTTCTAATTAGAGCAGCACTTGCATTATATTCAATTACTAAAGCTCTGTTAAACTTCTCATCTGGTTTACCCTGTCTATTGTTTTCTTTGTTAGTACCCAAAAAGTCTTCAATTTTGAATCTATATATTTAGCCAGGGGTAAGGTTTTTGATCCCTCCGCTGACACAGTGGGCCTCAAGTACCCTGGTAGATATTCAAGTATTTCAAAAAATGAAATTAACATAGCTTATCGTAGAATCAATATGGCATTAGAGGGGTTAGTGATGGATGGTCTAATAGACAACAAGACACATGAGTACTTGAGTGTGGAGAAACCAAAGATACCAACTATATTTGGTATACCTAAAATACATAAAAATAGAATTGATCCACCCTTAAGGCCCATTGTGTCAGCGGAGGGATCAAAAGCCTTACCCCTGGCTAAATATATAGATTCAAAATTGAAGACCTTTTGGTTAAGGAGAAAAAATATACTTAGAGATTCCTGGGATTTTCTTAGAAGTGTAACGCAAGATTTATACAAGGATGACATGAAGTTTCTAACTATTGACGTAATAGATTTATTTCCAAGTATCCCACATGAAGAAGGTATGGCATTATTGGAGGAATTAATATTTGAAGACAAAATCTTGACACACAATGAATGCATAGTAATTTTACAATTAATTGACTTAGTCTTGAAACATAACTTCCTCTACTTTAAGGGTGAATACTTACATCAAATAAAAGGTGTAGCCATGGGTGCAGCATGTGCATCAACATATGTGAATATAGTTTTGGCAAAATGGGAAAAGAAGCATGTGTTTAGTTCCATTTACAGCAATAAATGGCTGTTATATAAAAGATTTCTGGATGACATCTGTATTTTTTGGGGGTATCTGAAGATGATGCCCCTGAATTTATGAAATTGTTAAACAACAGTACTAGTTTTTTTTTTAAATTTACACACAAAATAAAAAAGGAAAGGTAGATTACTTAGATGTAGTGATTTACAAGAAAGATAACAAATTTAATTCTAAGGTACACAGGAAAAACACATACTCGAATTCCTATCTACACTACAATACTGCTCACCCAATGCACCAAAAGAGAAACTTGGTTAGGGAACAGTATATTAGGTCATCCTAATTCATTTAATTTCATTTTTTGAAATACTTGAATATCTACCAGGGTACTTGAGGCCCACTGTGTCAGCGGAGGGATCAAAAACCTTACCCCTGGCTAAATATATAGATTCAAAATTGAAGACTTTTTGGGTACTAACAAAGAAAACAATAGACAGGGTAAACCAGATGAGAAGTTTAACAGAGCTTTAGTAATTGAATATAATGCAAGTGCTGCTCTAATTAGAAACAATCTAGACAAAGAATGGGACAGATTTATATCTATTGCAGATTTAGAAAAAATAACTAAAGAAAAATTGAAAGTGGTATATAAAAATTCCTTGAGTATTAAAAACGTATTAGAAAAGAACAAAGTATTGAACTGTGGAAACAGAAAACGAAGAAATGGAACTTTTAAATGCGGGCATTGTACGCAGAGTGTTACATTGCAAACAAGGAAACTATTTTCTTGGAAAGCAGGAAATGGTTATATAGGGAAACGAATTCAGTAATTGTGAGAGTCTTGGTCTAGTTTACCTGGCAAAATGTGAGGTCATTTTATATAGGGAAGACCGAACGGAGATTGAGAAGAAGAATATATGAACATGTGTACGATATACAAAATAGAAAGGAGACCAAGGCCCTTTATAAACATAAACAGGAATGCAATGATGCTCACTTTTTATTTTTTGTGTTAGAGAAGGTGAAAAATGATGTTAGAGGAGGTTTATGGGAGGAAAAAATAGAATACAGAGAGCTCTGGTGGCAGGAGACCTTACAAGCTAATAAATGGCCTGGGTTAAATTAATGTATTTCTATTACTCTGCTCCTCAAACTTAGGGCGGCCAAGTTATAGCAGCATTATGCATTATTTTAAAATCAATGTCCAACAGGTACAAAAAGTACAAATATGTTCCAAATGAAAAATTTGGTTTTAATGGATGCTCTATAATGAATACATTGTAAAGCTGTTTTAAAAAATAAAATCTAAATACTCACTTTCATTGTTTTATGTATAACATCTTTGTAATATTTTAGACAGTCTTTGTTTTTAAATCTGTGTTATTTTATTACATACATTAGACTATTATGTTAATAATGGAAACCGAGACAGAAATTTTAGATAAAGTATTTCCAAAGAAAGGGCTACAAAAAGGTTCTGTTAAAGTGTCATAGTAACACATGGTCGGAAGATGGTGCTAATCCCTACATGATGTCTTCCTATCAGGAAAATAAATATACACACATTTTTAAATATATTTTTATGATATTTACAAAGGTTTTTATTGAAGTCTTTATTAAAGTGTTTATTAAAGTTTTAAGTTTTAAATTAAACATAAATTTATGGTCAGGGAACAACCATTACTCATTTAATGGTTTTATTCACATGAATTAGTCTTTTCAAGAAGAAGCACTTTATTTAATGAGATCGTCTGAATGTCAATCAAATATGCTAAATAGAATGAATTGATTGAGTCTTGTGGAATTTGAATCAGTTTAAATATTGTGTTAATTTATTTGAGCCAACATCTGACAAAGTTGTTTAAAATGAAAACGTATGTGTTGAACGTTCATGTCGTTTGGTTTTTCACTAATAAAAGAGTTTCATCTACTTATGACTGGGAGTGTTTAAATTTATTAGATTTGTGATGTACTGAGAACATTTATATAAGCAGTCTGGGTGCTTTATAGTACACCTTCAGGTTCTATCTTTCTATACAACTTATAATTCTATAACTATCGTTGATATGATCAAAAAACGCATAGCCGGATCTATCAATATACCCAGGTCCTTAAATGAGCTTATAGTTTCAGTTTCTGTGTGCTGTATTGCATATTTATCTTTCAAGTTATGTCTCCCAAATCTCATATGCTTAGTTTTTGATGTATTTATCAGCATGTTATTCTGCTGTGCCCAAAAGGTCAATTTAGTCAAGTTCTTTTGTAGACATGCCCTATCTGTAACACACATAATCAGTTTACCCAGTTTCAGCTTATCTGCATATAGACTGTAGAACACCTCAGATAGAAAAGTTAAATCTGAAAGATACAATCTAAACAAGTACAGACCTAGGACAGAGTCTCATGGGACACTCTGACTGTAACCAAGGATTTCACTTGTCCAGTTGCTGTATGAGGCATGCCATATCCTATTTGTAAGCCATGCAGCTATCCATCTTATCAAGAGTACATCGGTACCTAGTTGTACTAATTTAGTGATCAGTGTTTGGTGTATGACCTTGTCAAAATATATCATCATGTTGCATTTTCCTAACCTACTAAGATGGAGACTGCTATGACATCACAGTATTCTGTTGTCAGGACAGTGTGATGTAGCTGTATATGACTGACATATATTACCATTTATGTTAGACAGTCAGAAAAACCTAGAAAGAAGATCATCTTTAATTTCCAAGTAATAAAAAATGATGAGAAGAAAAGTGGAACTACTGCTGGTAATGCAGGTAACCAGCCCAAGGTTAAAGTAGTTCTCTTCCCATCCACACTCTCAGTGATTTGTTCAGACTTCCCAGGTGATGTAGGGATGTAAGCTACTGTTGGATATTTTTCTCTTCATGGGGGACAACCAAAGATTATGCAGTCCTGTCCCTTGTGGAGGCTAAAGGATGAGATGTCTGGGACAATTTTTCAGTAAAATGCTAAGACGTACATGGACATTTGTCCTTATTTTGTGTACCTCACCTGACTTTATTGAACACTGGTTTACCCAACTTGTCTTAGATGAACACTGGTATATCATAAATTAAATTTGTCATGGATCTATAGCAACTCCTCTTGTCTGCCTTGGATGGCTCAATTTAATCTCATCATATTCCCTAGCAGGTTATTTAGACATCTGGTTAAGAATCAGTGTAATAAAACTACTATAGGGACAGAGTGATAGAGATGGGAAAAAACTGCCCTGGAAAGCAGAGCACAAGGACATATGTCCAGTGGGGGGGCAATGATATAAATAAATACTTTCACTGTAATGCAGATTGATAGGGACCATTATTGTTTTGTTAAATATTTTGTTTGAGACATCAGTAGCTGCTTAGGAATATAATTCTAAAACATCCCAGGTAAACTAAAACTGCATTTAGATATTATTATTATTATTATTATTATTATTATTATTATTATTATTATTATTATTATTAATAGCTTTTCTAAGGTGTCTCAGATTTTTATTTTAGTCTAATATCCCAGAATTCTGCAGTTAGCTACTGCCGAGCTTTACAATACTAAGTCAACATCTAATATGGCTATCAGTGGATGATATTCTGCCTAAAACTCCATGTGTCATCTATTTTCCAAGTCTGCACCTTAAATCTGATTTCACTAGAAAAGTAAATATTTAAAACATTTATATAGTTTCTTTTTAAAAGTATGCTCAGTGTTAAAGCAGGATGTTAGTCATCATTTTATGTCTGAGAACAATCCCCCACAACCCATTAGGGGGCACCACTTTACTTAATATAACCAATTTTATAGTCACTTAATCTTGGAGGGATTATTAACTGAGCAGTTTTTAGTTTCCTCATTGGAATGAGCTCTGATTATCAGGTCTCCATGAAGCAGGATGCAGTGAATCAGATAAATGCCGTTTTTAACTAAAAAATGCTGAAGTGCCAAGGAATTTGAACACAGCAGTTGCCGTGCAGCTGCATTTACTGCAGTTGCCGTGCAGCTGCATTTACTGCAGTTGCCGTGCAGCTGCATTTACTGCAGTTGCCATGCAGCTGCATTTACTGCAGTTGCCATGCAGCTGCATTTACTGCATTGCTGTACAGCTGCATTTACTGCATTGCTGTACAGCTACTGTTCTACTCATAGGATAACAGCTATTAGGCTAATGGTCCTAGCACCTTTTTAAGCATAGCCAATCAATACCATGGTCTAGAATGGCTTTGGTATATGCCTGTGCCTTAGGGTGCCTGCCCCTGTCCATAAGGGCCACAGGCAACAAGCCAGGAGTGAATTTGTCATTTCCCATCCGTTGGTCCAAATTGCATTTGAATAGGCTTAGGGGAGAGCTCTGTTTCACATGAGTGATGAATCTGTTCCAGAGAAGGGATAATCTCTGAGACACTACCTGTTCATAGGTTCATAGGTTCATAGGTTCATACTAGGCTATCTGCCCGAGGGCATTTACAAGCCTAGCCCATCGTTTTGTGGCTTAGGCCACCCCTTTAGTATGGGGAACTATACCCATTATTTTTCTGTGCCTCTGTCGAGCAGTGACACTGAGGTAATCCCTGGGGTATATCTGCGATCTCCCATCCATTGGTCAAGATTTCTCTTGAACAAGGCCAGCGGTGCTCTGCCTCACATGTATTTTGTTCCACAGCATAGGGAGTCTTTGGGTGATGAATCTATCCCTCCAGCACGTCCTATTAATAGCCGTGTCAAGGTTTAAGTCTCTGTGGCTCTGATGGATCTAGATTTTTGAGGTGAAGCATATTCATCAAATCTGGGTTTGACATGGCCTTGTATGTTAGGCAAAGGTCACCTCTGAGCAATGATGGCGACTGAATAGAGCTGGAGTTCTTTCAGTCGGGCAGCATAGGACAGATTTTTGAGACCCTTTATCCTTTTGGTGAGGAACTTTGTGGCCTCTCCAGCTGCTGCAAGTGTCGGGTCAGATACATTCGAATGGGGCATTGTACTCAATCATTGGTCTGATGAGTGATGAGTAAAGGGAGACTATGACCTCCCTTGATCTAGATGAGAATCCCTTCATGATAAGGTGGGCAATGTAGAAGGTCTTCCTAACTACTTTAGCTACATGGGTGTCGAATGACAGACTACT
Source organism: Protopterus annectens (assembly GCF_019279795.1). Taxonomy (NCBI): domain Eukaryota; kingdom Metazoa; phylum Chordata; order Ceratodontiformes; family Protopteridae; genus Protopterus; species Protopterus annectens. Next base: position 56,549,264 of record NC_056747.1, on the reverse strand, counting down.
ATCAACCTGGGTCCCCAGGTCCCTGATAACTTCTTCTGTGCTCAGTGGATTGCCACCTATTTGGTAGCTAGGGTAACCTTGTTTTTCCCGAAGGGTATGACTATGCATTTTGGCATTTAACTTTAGGCCGTGGCTCTGGCACCAGTTATCCGTTTCTGTGAGACCCTTCTGAAGGATATCTGTGTCAGATGTGTTTTCTACTAAGTTTGCAGTCATCTGCAAACTTTGTCAGCCATAACCCTCCTGTGTTTGAAAGTAGATGCCAAACAAGAGTGGGCCCAGGACTGAGCCCTGTGGGACACCACTTGTGACAGGCTTTGAGTCTGACATGGCGCCAGCAGCTCTGACCCTGTGGGTTCTGTCACTCAGCCAGTTTGCAACCCATCTTGTGATGTATGGGTTGACATTTAAGCTGATGAGTTTTTCAATGATACCCGAATGGGGTATTGTATCGAAGGCCTTAGCCAGATCGAGGTAGGCTGTATGGACTGCCTTTCCCTCATCAATGGCTTTGGTGACTGTTTGAAAAAGTCAACCAAGTTTAAAAGGCATGATCTGCCTTTGACAAAGCCAAACTGGGTTGGATCCAAAGTCTGCAAATTCCCTATGTCTTTATTTATGAGGTCCATTATGATCCTCTCCATGGCTTTGCAGATAAGGCTTGTCAAGCTAATGGGCGTGGAGGCATTTGTGAAGTGGTACCACAGTTGCAGTATCCAGAGGTAAGACTTTGATTAAACAGCTGTCCTAGCTGTGGGTTTAATTCCTCATTGAGTTCATGGAGCACACAGCCGGGGACACCATCAGGTCCCATGGATGCTGTGTTTTTGCTTTGGAGAGCAGTTCTCACTTGGGCTGGAGATGTTTGGGGGCTGCAATCGTTTGGTATAGATATCTCTCCTTTTGGGGTTTGCACTGAACCTGTCAGCCAGTATGTTGGCAATGTCTGTAGGATCAGTAATCTTCACATCATTTTGAACTAGCTCTGAGCATATCTGGGAGTTTCCTCCCAGGTTTCTAGCTAAAGAAGGCCTTATGATTGTCTTTTGAGTCTTTAGCTATTTTTCTCTCGAAATTTGCTTTGGATGATTTTATGAGAGCTCTTAGTTTTTACTTATAGTGATCAAGGGTGTCTTACCTTTTAAGGATTTTGCTCTATCTTGTAGTAGCTTCCTCCTTTTGTTGTAGAGTTTGTTTATGGCTGGGGTCCACCAGACTGGATGCTTGCCTTTGGTACAAAGAGTCTTTGTTTTGCTTGGGATTGCCTTATCCATGCAGTCCTGCAGGTGCTGGTAGAAGGCATTTGTAAGTGATTCAGAGTACTGTTTTCGGGGCCTTAAAGGAGACCACACTAGTCTTTAGAAGTGTGAAGTCGGTTTTTGAGAAGTTCTTTACTGTGGTCTTTTTTATTTCAGGTGGGGGTGGGATGAGGACCTCCAGCGAGATTAGTTTGTGGTCTGATCTCACCAGTGAGGGGTACACCTCCGGTGTTGAACATTGTGCTCCCATGTTCGTGTTCCCTCAACATGTTTTGTGTATGTCACAGACAACGTTGAGCTCTTTAGGTAATTCTTGTGCTGCTTTTTTTTTTGAATATGTAGCAGATCAGTCATGGCTGGATCAGATAATGTCTTGTAGGTTAGGCATAGATCACCTCTCATTAGTCTGTAGGAGTCTGAGTACAGGGTCAGGGCTTTCAGTTAGCCTGATTTTCATGTATTGTTTACACCCTGTATTCTTTTACTGAGGAACTTCTGTGGCCACTCCAGCTGTTGCAAATGCCTGGTCAGGTACATGCCAAAGGCTGCATTGTACTCAATTACTAGTCTAATGAGGGACTACTAACCTATGAACCTATGAACGAGTATAACAGGGCTATGATTTCCTTAGATCTGGTAGCCCTTACTTATGTGTTGTGCCATATAGAAGGATTTCTACATCTTTGGGAGATTCAATGATTGTACCCATCTTGCAGTAATCAGCAAATTTGGTCAGCAAAACACTCAGTACATTTGCTGTGACTTCAAAAAGTCCCTGTGGGACACCACTAATAATAGGCCTCTTGGTAGAGGCAGAATCCCCCACTCCAACTTCATGTGTCCTATCTGTGAGCCATTTAGCTGTCCATCGGGTGACATAAGAATTTATGTCTAAATCTGTGAGTTTATCTATAATACCAGAGTGAGGTATTGTATCAAATGCCTTTGCCGGGTCAAGGTAGGCAGTATGCACTGTTTGGCCCTCATCCTTGATCAAGAAGTCCACCAGGTTTAGTAGACATGACCTGCCCTTCATGAAGCCGAGCTAGGATGGGTCCAGTGTTTGGAGACTTCCTGTCTTTATATATTAGATCCATGATAATTATTTCCATGGCCTTGCATATAAGGCTAGTGATGGGTCCATTGTTTGAAGATTTCCTATATCTTTCCATTGCCTTGCATATAAGACTAGTGAAACCTACAGGTCTGTAGTTCCCTGGGTCTCTTAATGGTCCTCCTTTATACAGAGGGATGACTGTTGCTGTCCACCACTCCATAAAGCCAGTCTGGAGACTGTGGTTAAATAAAGGTCCTAATGGGCCTGATAGGTCCTGTTTCAAGCTATTTAAGAGGCATCCTGGGATATTTTCTGGAATGATCAAAGCTGTCTTTTTAGCTGTGAAGGGTGTGGTGAGAACTTGTTCTTTAGAGATAGTTGGTGAAGAAATGGTAGAGGCTATTTCCTGGAGGGAAACTGGGGATGATGGGGGGGGGGGGGGTTGTGTGTGAAATGGGAGCTAAATTTATTATCCAGCAAATTTTCTATATCCCCCTGTTAGTTCGGTACACTGTTGGGTGTTCCCTTTAAGGTTGCATACATAACTGAAAAATACCTTATGGTTATCCTTAGCCTGGGAGGTGATTTTTGCGTCCAAGCTTGCTTCAGAGCACTTGATTAGTCTCCTGACTTGGTTGTTGAGACTGATGGGGGAGTTTTTTGTCTTTTGTGTGTAGCCCTATTTTAGGACAGCATTTTCTTTTTTCTTTTGTTGTACAAACTATTTATACTGAGGGTCCACCAAGAGGGCTTGTTTTTGGAGTTTGCCGTAAGGTTATTTTGGTACTGCTGTTTCTATGCAGTTATTTACATGCTTGTGCAGGGTTTCTGTAAACACTTCTGCATGGACCACCATATTCTTTGAGTCTTGGGGGCTGGGAATTTAGTTACGCCTTCACTTAGTAGGAGGTAGTTAGCCCTGGAAAAGTTCTTAAAGGTTCTTGGGTTTGCTGGGAGTTCAGCCTTTATATTTATTTGAAGGGTTACCACTTTGTGATCTGATCTAATCAGAGAGGATATTACATGGAGGTAGGGGGGGGGTGCAATGTTCCATCATGTTTGCAAGTACCAGATCCAGGATGTTTGCACCTCTAGTAGGCATGCAGACTTTCTGTCCCAGGGTGTTTGCATTGACAAGAGCCAGGAATCTTTAAGCCTGCAAGTTAGTGGTTGTGTATGTCTCCCAGTTTATGGTGGGGGAGTTGAAATCACCCATGAATATGGTGTTAGGCTGAATTGTGAGTGACTCCAGTACATTCAATGATGTGATATGGTTATCCTGGGTCATAGACAGGGACCTATAGCTATCATGGATATGGTATTGGACTTGGCCAAGGTTAGTTGGACATGGGGTAGCTGGCATGTCATATTGTTTGACCAATCTTGAGGTGTGGTTACTTTTTATGCAGATTGGTACACCTCCACCTCTTGTCCCTTCTTGTTCAGTACCTGGTCTAAATGTGGGGAAAGCATTGCAGCCTCATACTGCTAGGGTGCTTTCCATGGCTTTAAACCATGACTCAGTAACTGCACAGATGGCAGCCTCTCCAGGATAAGGAGCACTTCCAGGGTGTGGAGATTCTTGTTGAGATTCCTAACATTGAGCAGTAACACCTTTACTTTATCTTACATAGAATTTACTATGTTGGAAGGCTTATCAGATTGGCATTACCTAAAAAAGGGACTGTAGGAGTGGGTAATGTTTTAGCCAATATTTGAAAGCCTAGTGGGGACATGTGCAGACTATCCATGGCAAAGCAGTGTGGTTTGTTGATCATGTTCTCCCAATCTGACAAACACTGGACCCCAATAGATTGACACCAGTAACTAAAACAATTGTTAAAGTCAGTCATCTTCTGTTTATATCGTGGTATCATCCTTGGAAAAGGTAGAACACTGTGTACTTAAGTAATCCTTAAAGATACCCAGCAGAGTTACAGTTCAGTGAGGAATCAACCCATTCAGCAAAACTGGTCAGGAATTCAACCTGATGAAGAAATTGAATGTAAGCATTCTTTGCAGGTAGCAAGCCCTCCTGTACCCTTATTTGAGTAGCAAGCCCCCCCCCCCCCACACACACACACACCCAATTAACTTATTTATATAAGCTGCTTAGTCACACCAACAGCAGAGAAGGACAATCTGTGAAAAAGGAACAGATCTCTTCTGGTAGATGCATATTTAGAAACCACGCCAGCAGTGATGTCCTCTGGAAAACGGCGGTCCGAAAACTTGGCAATGATGAGCTGAATTTGACTAGTGGGAAGCTCATCCGTTCTCATTCTATGCAACACAGTAATGCCATTTGTATATGGTGCGCAGCTACATAACTCCCACTTCATTTTAAATTGCAGGCTCTGTAACCACCAGTTTAATAATATTTGTCTAGGACTGTTCATTTCAAAAAAGCTTAAGTGAGTAGTAGGTTTAAGCTGCATGAAGCTCATGGTCTGGGAAATTTCCTTTTAATGCACTTTTGCCTGTGTGTCTCATTAATTCCAAGATACCAGATATCCTATAAGGATTACATAAATACAGAAAATAAGCAATCTAAACCCATAATAAAAGTATATATCCCTTTCTTACTATAACTTTAGTTGGTATGCATTTCCTTTATGTAATAGTCACTGAAGAAATGCATAAATGCTGTCAGCAGTGGCCCTCTTTAATAATCACTCAGTAAATATTATTAAATGAACTGCATAGCCTGTTTTACTGACATCTTTTCAAATTGATTTATACTAAGTGAGAATTTTATGGTATCAAATACACAAATCTGAATTTTTTTGTCTATGTAATGTGTCTATTTTAAGGGTAAGAAAAGAGAAAAATAAGAACATAGGACACATTTTACTGAAGACTAAAACTTGTTCAGATGTGGACAGGAGAGAGAAAATGATGAAATATGGGCTTAGTTCATCTCTTGCTAGATATTTGGCATATAATGTACACCTTACCCTGCTGCTTCCAAACAGACAATAATGGTGTCTCTGTTCAACAGCAGTAAATAAACTCTGACTGAGGAGGTTAAACAAGACAGTTTTGGGGAGGGTATTCTATTTGAACAACTTAGGCTCCTATATTATCCATAGAGGCGCACAGACACGCACACACACTCATTCCCGCACAAACATATAGGCACACACACACACACACACACACACACACACACACACACACACACACACACACACACACACACACACGTATAACCGTATACATACAAACACACACGTAGGCAGAACACACACATACACACACACACTCACGCATAGTACAGTCTTTATAAATCATTTGCACGCGCACACACACACACACACACACACACACACACACACACACACACGTATAACCGTATACATACAAACACACACGTAGGCAGAACACACGCACACACACGCATAGTACAGTCTTTATAAATCATTTGCACGCGCACACACACACACACACACACACACACACACACACACACACACACACACACGCACCATCTAAGATAAGCATCCAAATTATCATTTCTAGCACACGCTGTGAAAACTAAGAATGTTTAATACCTTTCAGACTGCAATTGATCTCATTTTAATTCTGTTTAGAAATGGACAAGTAGGGTAGTCTTCAAATGTAGTGACTGTACTTCCTCTTTGTCAAAAGAAAGCTAACAACTCAGGTTTGTGTCACCTGTTGCTAATGACAACAAGCAACTTTGTTAGCCTGAGGAATACATTCAGTAATGTACATCAGGAAAAGCATTTTCTACATTGTAAAAGTCTGAGAGCACCTTTTGTTTAGCTTTTTTAGCCTTTGCTGTGTCCCGCCTTGACAATAGATACAAAATATCTGGTGTGTGCAGCATTAGTTTCATTATGTAACATTGTGTCACTTTGTTCTGTACAGTAAAAGCAGCAATCTGTTTTGTTTTACAGCTGAGCTGAACACTATCGCTCCCATCATTTCCAATTTCTTCCTGGCATCCTACGCCCTCATTAACTTCTCTTGCTTTCATGCTTCACTGGCCAAGTCTCCAGGTAGGCAGACCATTATTTCATTGGAGCTTCTTGACAAAGGAGGAACATGTGTGAGATGCACATGCTGCGAGTAAGGACAAGAAGAGAACAGCACGCCCTGTTAACTTACTCATGTATCACAAAGACCATAGCTGGCATTGTCTTCATAAACAGACAGGAGGCATCATCATATCATGCATTATGCTGTACAGTGCCTTTGTTCTGATGCTTTTTTATTTACCATTATTCATGCCTAAAATAGACTGATTGTCTTCTTATGGACTGTATGATTGGTTTATAGTAAGTCAGAAACAATGGAACATAATGCAGACAGTGAGGACTCATTCCGTTTGAAAATAGCTTATCTGAGCCTGTAATGTCTCAACATGCTGCTTATGCCTTTTGCTGTCCTGGATCGCATATGAAACCTAGAATCTCACTGCAGTTCCAAAATAGATCTTTCATGTGAAAGACTGTTTGAGCTGCAGCCTCCACAGATTCCATATTACCCATCCAGTTGTTTGGTAGCAGATGAGGGTGTGAAATGTCACATGCTCATCAGTTAGTGAGTGACAAGTGTTTTTGAGCTTAGCCACTGCAATCCCACTTGTACACCCAACTAGTTTCTCCCATTGACCATAAGGGATGGAGGGCCTAGACTCGGGGTAAATTTACATTTTCTGAACCATTTATCTAAGTTAGATTTGAATATAGTAAAGGGCATGCTTTACTTTAAAGAATTAGTGTTTTGGAGTTAGGGAATTCTTTGGGGAGAGAGATATGCCATACCAAACCCCCCTCTTTATGTTGCAGTATAGATTTAGGTCCCTTGAGCTTGTATTTGTGCTACTGCCATTTTGTTAAATATGAAGCAGATTAAGAAGAGATGGGTCATATACAGCCTCACAAGCTAGGCATAGGTCATCTTATAGGAGTCTAAAGAAGACAGATAAGAGAGACAAGGCTTTTAGACACTCTGGGTGACTTACTGAGTTCATACCTGACATTTTTTTAATAAGAAACCTCTGAGGTTTTTTCAGGTTGTGTTAAGTGTTTAAATAGCTAAATACTGAAGGACGCATTCGATTCCAGGATAGGTCTGAAGTTGGGGCAATAGACGGGAATGATGACCACATTTGGTTGTGAGGAGATGCCCTTAGTAATCAGTTGGGTGAGGAAGAAGGCTTTCATAATGACAGAGAGAGTTCATTATTGATGAAAGGGCCTAGGTCTCTAATGACAGCCTTTAGTCTAGCCATTCCAGATCACCCGCATACACACACACACACACACACACACACACACACACACACACACAGTTACGCACACACAGACACACACACACACACACACACACACACACACACACACATTAACATATTCATTTCATATATAACACACATGTATGCACCCGTGCAAACACACACACGCACACATACACACACACACACACACACACATACACACGAATGCACGCGCGCACACACACACACACACACACACACACACACAAACACGAATGCACACACACACACAAACACGAATGCACACACACACACACACACACACACATGACCCCCTCATTTACATAGCAGTTGTGTATGAGTTCCCAAACTGTATGATGCTATATTTTTTGGTATTCAGTTTTACAACATGATCCTGGCACCACAAATTTGTTTAAGGTAGGCCTTCTTAGAGGATATGATTGTTTTCACAGGAGATGATGATGGCTCCAAGCTTGCAGTTATCTGCAAACTTGGTCAACCAGGGGCTTCTAACGAAAGAGATGACATCAGAGCAGAAGCTATGAACCTCATTTTCATCTATCTGTGAACTAAGTGGATTCATGTCGCGTCACTGAAGGTAATTTCGGCAAATGCAAAAAAAAAAGAAAACTGTTCACCAAAACTACCATTCGGCAAACAACTCTGTACATACCAACTCTGAGGTCACACAACAGTGAAGAAACAAGCAAACTCCACTGTTGGAGAAAGTAATTTCAGTGGACAGCACTCAGTCCTTTTTGCATTTGCCAATATTACTTTTGATTACATGACATGATCAAGAACTGAGGATATTGTTTTCAACAAGAGTACCAGGGGTGATGTAACAGAGCAGAAGCTTCAGAGTGGAGCTGACCAAAGCATCATCACTTGATAAAATGCTTCTACATCATCATTATGTTATCACTTAACAATGTAAGGTGAAGGTGTTAGCCCTATGCAGAACCAAAACAGCCTCACCATTGTTATGACTGGATCAGGCAGAGAGCTCCTGGCTGTGGATGCCTTTCAGTTGGTTGCTTAGTTTCTGTCTTCAGTATTGAACATGGGGCAATTTTGAAAGACCTGTGTACAAGCTTCATTCTTTGCTGCAGTCATGAGTGTAATTGTTGAACTGACATCTGCATCTAATTCATTAAGACAGGTGGCCTGAAAGCAAACTGGCTAATCTGTGGTATTTACCTCTCAATGATGCTGGTGATATGTGCTGATATGCAAGAAAATGTATCATTTCAACTGGAAAATATAAATTTGGCACATAATGAAATGACTACCCCCCCCCCCCACACACACACACACACACACATGGAAACTGGCCAAATTTGTTTCTGTGACTTTGAGATTAATTAATATTACTAAAGTTGAAGGCTGCATGCAAAAGTCAGACCTGCAAGGAGTATACATGTGCTTTTCATATGGATGTTAGCCACATGTAATGTATGTCAGTCTATGTACATTCTCAACAGAATATCACATAACCTGTTCACCATGTGAATGCCTCTCCAAGGTTGTATATCAATCTTGAGGTTCTGAACATGAGTCCTGTATGAGAGTCAGGTCTAGTCATTTGAAGGCTTATGAGACTGGCTTATGACATTGGCATTTGAGTATAAATGTCATTCATGACTATTGATGTCATTGTACTTACTGGATTGCCCACCACTGCTACTAATACATGATGGCCACCACTGCCACCAATATGTGATGTCCCCACACTGAGCCAGCAATCAAAGAGCCTGAATCCACACCACTGACACTGAAGAGGGATGTGCACTTGGAATACAAATGGTTGCACTTAGTATTTCCAGATGCAGACCACTCGACATCAAGCACAATTTTCCTTAAGAGCACACAGGGACATGCTCAGCTTGCAGTGTGGATGTCTCTATATTTGTCTCTCTCTCCAGGTCCCCAATAAGACTCATCACTGGTACAGCTGTAGGGTTAGGTCCTCAGCCAAATGTCCAAGGCAAGTCTTTCAGCACCCTCTCTGTGAACCCAGTGCTTCATCTCCCTGACCCAAGTAGCTGGCACACACACTCTTTAAGATTTGATTAATACACACACACACACACACACACACACACACACACACACACACACACACACACACACACACACACACACACACACACACCTGGGAAAAGCTGGCACAGGTTTATTAGCTATGCCCCTTCTGCCCAGACTAGAAGGTGGTTATCACCACCAGCAGATACTCCACAATCAGCTACTCTAAGGCCCTTAACAAAGGGTGTCCAGTTATATGGTGCTGTATTAATACTAATATAAATGATAGTAGTTTACCAAGACAGCTGGACCTTCTGGAGTGGCCCACACAGTGTTACCAAATAAATATAAGCACTCTCAAAGGTTAAGTACTGCCTACAAGGACCAGCCACAATACATATGTTAAATATATTTAATAATAAATAATAAAAGAACATGAAAATATTGAATATATATATATATATATATATATATATATATATATATATATATATATATATATAAATATATATATATATATTTACAATAAACTGCAGAGTTCAAATCACAAAAAATATTGAAATTAACATTAATGGACAGACTCATACAAATAAAGAAAAACACACTAAACTAAGCTTTACTATATTCCTGACTAATCTGAAGGAATTACTGTTCCCTAGTTAAGTTACTTACTATCGCAAGTAAGATGCTGTGGGTGAGGTTTTTTTTAGTTAGGTTCCCCAAAGCAGAATACTGAATACTCTGAGATTTCTCTTTGTAATGTCTAAAATATAATTTCCAAGGAGGCTGGCAGAATGACCTCATCTGGTCACCTGAGTCTAGGTTCTCACAGTATTCCTCTTTGAAGCTGAGACAGGAATTTAGCATAGACAGCTGCAATACATATCTAAATGTTTATGGCAGTGCTTGGGGCTTCCCCTCTTTTTACTGAGCTAATGAACAAAGGCCTTCTCCCAGACCTAGCTTCTCCACTCCTATTCAGCACTGTGGTGTGCTGTTTTAGTGGTTTAATAGCTCATTTATATTTCCCTTATTTTTCTTAAAGTAAGCTAGCCAGTACATTTAATTCAGTTACAATAACACATGTACATTTCTTTTCACTTCAGCAGGGTGCATTGTTGATACATTTTAACACAAGCAAACCTCACAAATACATTTTCATTGCAAACATCTGTTCAAATCAGTTTGATCTTCAAATGACATATCATTCATTACAAAACTCTAGCTGCTATGCTGGCACTTGCCCATATCATCACATATACGTTAGTGCATTATGCCAGCAAATTACTATTTGTACTATAAGCATTACCTCTACATCTAACAGCCAATAAAGTATATATTTCACTGAATCCCAAATGAGGGACTCTAGATAGATTGGAGAGCTTCCAAAGCAGTCATATACTGTATAAATGAATGGGTCAAAAGTGTCCAGAATATGCTGGTGTCTTGTCCAGGATATGTTTTTTTGCCTTGCTTCCACCAAATGCTGGGATATGCTTTGGCTTCTCTGTATCCCTAAAATGGACTAAGTAGGAAGTCAAAGAATGAATGAATTATGAATGTATGAGTGAATGAATGATAAGTCCATAAATGTTACAGTGCCATAGAAATTACTTAACCACTTTAAGAGCTGATAGAAATTGATATGAATGATAGCAATGCATGGGTCCTGATGTGATACATGAGTATACTGTAATAAACACAAAGTTAACCTGAGAAGCAAAATTTAATCAGAATATGGAATCCTAATGTTTCAATGAGTTTTAATTTGCTGTAGCTTAAAGTATTGTGTCCAAATATTAACTACCTAAATTGCTGAGCAGATGAAACAGCAGTCTTACAGTATGAAAAGTAGTTAATGTAATGTAGGACGCACACATGCTTTTGTAGGGTCTGTATCCATATACCCTCAATGTGAAGGCTTTGCCTATACACACCCTGACTTTAAATACCCTGTGTTTATACAGTATCAGAGTGTAAAGGAAAATGTGTTTTTTGTTTAAAATAAGTCATCTTTTTTATTTTACTTCAAAGTGGTGTGCACTTGGAGTGAGAACATTTACAGACTCTGACTGTTCAGGAAACGCCCATCACTAGCATGCATAGACGGAATCTCTCTCTTTTAAAATACATCATGGGCCAAATTCAGTAAAGTTACAGCAAGGTGTACATGATGTAGTAACCTGTCCACATTCAGAGACAGAGCATTGCAATGGAGTGTCTCAACAGCCAAACTGGATGCTAATCTGGCAGTCCAGGGAGAGGGATATCCTAATCACCCATGTGCTTTCCATGCACTTGCCTGTGGTGAGGCTTTATGGTTTGCTTGGCCGTGTAAATTAGCATGGCCACTACTTGCCACTTGTAGCAATGAATGCACCCATAAGGCTGTATTCACCCATCACAGTAAATGTAAGTACTGGAGAGTTTAAAGCTCAGGTAGCATTAGTGGATGTGTTAATGTCTGTACAGATGTGTGTATGTGTACGTGAGGTGATCCTTGTGTGTGTATCGCAGAGGTAGCAGTAGGGGGATTACTGAGGGGTTAAGTAATGTGTGTGAGTGCCATCTGATGGGGAGGTGATTTTGTGTGTGTGTGTGTGGGGGGGCTACTACACTAATGAGCAAAACCTACATCATTGGGCTGTGGAGGACACCTTTTGGCAGGTTTATGTCTGAAGATATAGAACAGGGATAACACTGTAATCTTATGCCTTAACAGCACTTACATATAACATGGGTTGAGGGGATACTAGACACATCTTAGGTCCTAACAGCACTTACACATAACATGGGTTGGTGGGACAGTAGACACATCTTAGGTCCTAACAGCACTTGCACATAACATGGGTTGGTGGGACAGTAGACACATCTTATGCCTTAACAGCACCTACACATAACATGGGTTGGGGGAACATTAGACACTGGGGCTACTGTATATTGCCTGCCCTAAAAGCATTTATTTAAACAAAAAAGTGGCATGTAGAGCCAATAACCACCAAGAATAATGACTGGGATGTGTACTTTTGCATTTATATTGATTTACTGTGCTGGCTGTGCACTTAATTTCTAATTAGTGTGTGCGTGTGTGTGTGTGTGTGTGTGTGTGTGTGTGTGTGTGTGTGTGTGTGTGTGTGTGTGTGTGTGGAAGAGTGAAAGGGTCCTTGTGCTAACTGAATGCATTGGCAGCCACTGTTAAATGCCACAATAAACTGTTGACATTCACTCCCTGTAGTTAACATACATTTAGAAATATGCAAATTAGCCAATTTTTACTCATTGCAACTAAAATGTCTATGAATAGCAAAATAACACATTGCTGAAACAGGGACTTTTTAACTGCAGCCCATAACATGAAAAGTGGGGTTCTTTCTGAGGAGGCTCTCAATAAAAATCTACCCAAACAGCAGAGACCACCAAGGCAGTAATGCACTCGACCACCACAACACAACACTAATCATTAGACACATAACTCTCCTAAACAGTGTGCCACTCAACTAAAGCCCCTAAGGCAAAACAGCATGCCCAGCACACTAGTCATTGATGACTCGATAGTGATGCACACTGATGTCCCACGCACTAGGTTGAATAAGGAGAAAGTAACAGTCAGCTACCTGTCAGGTGCCAGGATCCACCATATAACACACGCACTCAGGTCCCTCAACAACAGGTACAAATATGACTCTGTTATTGTACATGTAGGTGTGAATGACCTGAGACATACCTCCCTGGACTACATGAAAAGAGATGTGGAGGAGCTCTTGGATTATGCAGCCAGGGCGGATATGACCCTAGCCCTGAGCAGCATCCTACTATCACCCAGAATGATACCACAGTACAAGCAGAAAATGGTTGACTTCAACAACTGGCTACGTTTCTGGTGTCATTCTAAGGGGATCCAGTATCTCTCTGCCTGGGATGACATGATTGACAGATCTTAATGCTTTGCCAGAAATGGCCTGCATCTGTCACCCCTGGGCATCCAGATACTAGCCAAGGCTGTTACCACCCCTATAGTGCCTTTTTTAGGTGGTGTTCCAAAGACCAAATTACCACTATAACAGCTACAAACAAATTAAATCTTAGGGTCATTCTGCTCAATGCTAGAAGTCTAAATCTCAAAATGCAATCGCTCAAAGCACTCCTTAAAATGGAGAACATCAACATTTGTGCTGTAATAGAGACCTGGTTCAAGGCAGCAGAAAGCACCTCTGCATTACCAGGCTATAACTCATTCCACACCTTTCGGCCCCAGAACTTGGACTGAAGATCCAAAGGTGGTGGTGCTTCCATATTCATAAAGGATGCGCACACCTCCAGACTGGTAGCCCAACATAATGCATGCATTCAGGTGCAGCTAACATTGGGTAAGACAGTGATTCAGGCCATAACCTGTTATAGGTCCCCAACCATGTCCCAAGACACTCACTCCATGTTCCTAAGCACCCTGGGGAATATTAAAGTCCAACCTATCACACTCATACTGGGCAACTTCAACTACCCCTCCATCAACTGGGAAAACTACTCATGCACCAATATACTTGCCCAATGTTTCCTGGAATTCATTAATTCCAATGCCCTGGACCAGCTCATTTTTACCCCCACTAGAGGTAGCAATATCCTTGACCTGGTCATTACTAACATGGGTGATCATTGCTCTACACCAGTAGTGTGGCTACCTTCATGGCACCCATGCAAATGGAGAATAGTTGCATGAACACTGAATCATACACCAATGCACTGTACAAACACGTACACAAAAGCATGGATCTTACCATACCCAATAGAACCAAGGTGCTCTCCTCCAAAAAAAGGAAGCCAATCTGGTGGTCCCCTGCCATAAAGTCCCAAGACTGGAAAAACTCCCTTATCAGCCTCAACAAAATGTTGAGATCCCACATCAAATCTTCTAAAGCTAGCTATGAAAACAAAATTGCAGCAGATAGTAAAGACAACCACAAGACCTTCTATAGTTATGTAACGAACCTCCACGGCAATACCCAGATTTGCTCTGCACTACTGCACAATGGTACCCCCTATACCGAGCCAACAAATATTGCCAGTGTACTGGCCGACAGATTCAGTGCCAACTTTACCGCTCTCTCCCCCCAAAGGACCAATCACAATACCAGTAGATTGCCAGGCACCCAGTATTACTGTTGCACAGGTTAAAACAGCACTGTCCAAGGCCAAGAATACAGCTTCTATGGGACATGACAATATCCCTGGCTGTGTTCTACATGAACTACAGAGTGAACTGGCACCTCACCTGTGTGCCCTGTTCAATCACAGCCTCACCTCAGGCTTTGTCCCAACCAAATGGCGAATTGCTGTAGTCACCCCTCTCCACAAAGGAGGAGCGACTACAGACTCTGGGAACTATCACCCCATTAGCCTGGCAAGTCTGATATGCAAAACTATGGAATGCATCATCATGGACCTAACAAACAAGGATATAGGGAATCTCCAAACTCTGGATCCCACACAGTTTGGTTTTGCGAAGGGTAGATCATGCCTGCTCAACTTGGTCGACTTCTTTGAGTCAGTCACCAGAGTTGTGGATGATGGCAAGGTGGTGCATACATCCTACCTTGATCTTTGATACCATTCCCCACTCAGGAATCATAGAAAAACTCACTCAGCTAGGTATCAACCTCTGTACCACTAGGTGGGTTGCAAACTGGCTCACAGATAGAACCCACAGTGTGAAAGTAGCTGATTCCAAGTCAGACTGCCAACCAGTCAAGAGTGGAGTTCCACAGGGATCAATCCTGGGTCTTCTCCTGTTTGGTATCTACTTCTCAGAAGTCCAGTCCAACACGAAGGTACTCTGGCTGACAAAGTTCGCAGATGATTGCAAGCTGGGAGCCATTATTAGCTCACCAAGTGATGTTGACACTCACTGAGACCAACAACTGGTGTCAGAACCATGGCCTTAAGCTCAATACCAAAAAATGTGTCATCATTCCCTTTGGGAAAAACCTAGTTCCCGTGAACTACCACATCGATGGTAGTCCACTGAACACAGAAGGCGTTATAAAAGATCTGGGAACACTGGTTGACAGCAACCTCTCTTTTGACCACCACACTGCCACTGTGGTCAGAAAGTCCTTCTGTGTGGCACATCTCATTACTAAGGGTTTTGCATCCAGGAAGAAAGAGGTCATTGTCTCCCTCTACTCTCCCCTTATTAGGCCAGTCATCGAGTACAATGCCCCATTTGGCATGTACCTCACTAGACACCTGCAACAACTGGAGAGGCCACAACAGTGCCTCAGAAAGAGGATCCTAGGCCTTAAACACTTGTCCTATATGTACAAAAAAACTCCAACTATTCTTTGTCTCATATTGCCTACTTAGAGATGATCTCTGCTTGACTTACAAAGCCATGTCTGACCCAGCTCTGTTAGAAATGCTATGTCTAAAGAAATCCCAATCCCTCCGCTCCACACACTCAAGAGACCTCAACCTCATTACCACAGTCAATAGAACATGCTGGAGTACAGGTTCATAGCCCAGAGACTGCCCATGCTATGGAATAGACTTCCCATACATGTCAAACAGAGCACCTCACTGGCCCTCTTCAAGATAAATCTTGATGAGTGGATGGGAAATGGAAAATTCACCCCGGGGATCACTCTAGTGGCTCTGCTCGACAGAGCCACTGGAAACTAAGGTCGGGTGGCATGATGCCAGGGTAATCCTATGGGCTAGGCTTGTAAAGGCTCCAGAACCAGAACCATTAGCCTAGTACACACCTGTGATCCTATGAAACTAATCCTAGAAATACAATAAATATATTTTCCTCAGTCTAGCAGTATTGATATAGCAGAATCTCAACGCTTTAACTGATTGTTTGAGGTCTGATGAAAAAGTAGCTGTTTAAATAGTTTCATAGATTAGTACTAAGCTAACTGCGCTTGCGGGCCATTTTAAGCCTAGTCAGTTATCCCTTGTGAGACTCAAACCCTGCACCTTGTGTTTATAAGGCAAATACCATAACCATTAGGCCACCCTCCCAACTATTCAAAATGCAGCCTCCCAAAATAGCTATGTTCTTTGGCATATAGCTGTTTTCAGTCACTAATTTAGGGTTTCCTTGGTTTAAAATTATATACATAGATGAAAACTATTACAAGCCCATTAGTTATCCCTTGTGAGACTCAAACCCTGCACCTTGTGTTTATAAGGCAAATACCATAACCATTAGGCCACCCTCCCAACTATTCAAAATGCAGCCTCCCAAAATAGCTATGTTCTTTGGCATATAGCTGTTTTCAGTCACTAATTTAGGGTTTCCTTGGTTTAAAATTATATACATAGATAAAAACTATTACAAGCCCATTAGTATTCTATATAAAATCTTGTATTGTTACAAATAGTGTTTTTTTTTTTTTGCACAACTCTTCAACATTTTTTTCTTCAGCTTTCATATTCTTGTGATCCACTTTGCTTTCTTTTTTTAAGATGTAACAATTATTTTTATAGTTGCATTTTAAATATAACTAGACTCCAACACAAAAATATGATAAAGCCCACAGCTTCTTGTTTTATGTACTAGCTGTCCCACAAAACAGGTGATGCACTGATATTTGGAGATGCATGATCATTTTACATGTGAACAACTGGACGTGGGATAAGCTAATCTTAAAACAGCAAGTTTTACCAAGAGAAAATATTGTTTTCAACCAAAGATCTTTTAGTGACTGGTATTTTTTGACTGAGAAGAAAAAAATCTGTAGGAATGCAAATTTAAACTTGCAGATTATTAACACCTTTTGTGCAGTGTCAATGAAAGCAAAATATGTTTAAATTGTTTAGCATCCCTTTGTGGTAGCAAACTACTGCATGCACAGCAGGTGGTCTGATTCTCTGGCAGAAATTTTGTCTCTCCTTTTGCTCCAGAAATGTTTGTTTAGTAAACTGTGAAAAGAGCTGCTAACCGCAAGAAACTAATTTAAAAATTCTAATTAAGATGAACGTAAGTGTGAAGCTTAGAGCCTGATGTGATAGACGCTCAGGTCCCACATGCTCTGCATTAAGTTGCTTAGAAGGTGTAATTTCAGTGTTAGAAATGTTCTATCTTGATCAGACTTCCTGTATGCAATACCCTGGAAAATTCTGCGGGAACACATGGAGCAGTCAACAACTTGTTGTTATCAAAATAGATATCCTTCACACAGGAAGAAGCCAGAGAAGGCAGAGGAAATAAGGCCATAATTACAAGGGATTCCTTAGGATTTTAATGTTTCCCACCTTACAGAGTATGCGCTAAAAAAACTCCTAAGGAAATCTGTCTTGCAATGTGTTTACAAACAAAAGAAGAAAATGTTACTTGTGGATCTTTAGGAGGCATTAGGGACATGAAGTATCAATGCTGCAACAGGTAACACGCTTGACTTTGGTATAGAAGTTTATGGGTTCTCTTCCAACAGCAGGTAGATTGATTGTTGTTTTTGCAGTGCAGCATAGGGGGTGTGTTAGATGAGACATTAAAATGAGGCCCTGTTTGCTTAAGTTGGTGGTAGCTCAGGTGGATGTTAAAGATATCATGGCACTTATTGAAAAGGAGATGTTCCATTATGCCCTGGCTAAATTTCCCCTGAAACCAAGCTATTACCCTAGTGGGACTAAGCCAGACAGTTTTCAAGGTTGATTCAATACTGAGGCTTAATGACAGCTTTTATTTATTCCAATCATGTATGAAATCTTTGATAAATATGTTTTTTCTTCATACAAATCATAAGAAATTCAAGATAACTGAGTGTGGGACTCTATGCCTTGCCAAGGCCCACTCATAGACAGTACCCCTTCTATCAAGGAAGCTAGGCTTGACAAGCCCTAGGTCAGCTTGTGAATGTCCATCAAATCATGCTGATCAGGTCTGAAGGAAGACAGTGTATCGTTGTGCTTCGTCTGCAGAGGGTGTTTGTTCCAGAGGTGAAGATAACACTTTGTCATGAACCTATCCTTCCCCCATGTTTTATTTATCTGTTGCTGAAGATTTAGATCCCTGGTTCTGGTAATAGAAGCACTATTTGATTTGTGGAGATCAAAAAACACTGGGTTCTAAATGTCCAGAAAGACAAGACAGAGCTCTCCTCTCAGGAGCATAAAAGACACAGAATAAATGGATCAGAGGCATAGCTGTCTCAACCACTGCCCTGTGCCAGTCCCTGAACTAGTGCCCTATACCCTTGCTCAAACTGAAAAAAAGAACTTCTGTCAGTCTCCAAGCCAACAGATACACACTAGCTGCTCTTCAGTGGAAAGAGCAAAAAATAAATAAATAACAGAAGGGTGTAGTAAATAGAATATGTTTTAACTAAGCATTCAGAAGAAATATTTGCTATGCAAACAGATAAAAAGGAGATGAACAATAAATGGTGGAATAGCACCTAAATGTGAACAAATGGTAAATAAGCTGGCTGAACTTGAGTATAGGTCATGTGGAGACAACTACGTTTTTAGCTTCTTTTACATTCGCCTATCCCACACTACCCCTGACATTCTGCCAGCTGGCTGCAGCCCCTCTGATTCTAGTGTTGGTCTTCTCATTCAGACTTCCCTTCTCCTCAATCACTCCTCACAGATACCTGAAGGAGTAAACCTGTTCCAGTATTTTACCGTCTATCTCAATTATCAGCTTCTTCTGGTTTCCCCATTTGCTGTCTTTACAAGTGTTTTATCAGCACTCATTTTCATCCCATGTGCGTTCAGTTTTCAATTCCATTCCCCTATCATCTGTTGAAGTTCTTGTTCAGAGTCTGATTGTAATGCCACATTATCTGCATACAGTAGCTTTGCTGATCTCTCCCCATGAATGGTTTGTTAATGTAGTTCATTACCAGTATGAACAGCAGTGGGCTCAAATCTGAACACTGATGCACACCCACTCTCACTGTGAATCACACTGTTCATACTTGTGTCATTACGTCCTTCTAAATAGTCTGCACTAATTCTAGCTATGTTTCCAGGACTTTGAACCACCTCACGACTGCCCAAATCAACCATCTGTTTCACTATAAACATTGGGTTGGTTGTGCTGTATCCTGATCTGAATCTGAGGTGATCCTCTCTCATCTTACTTTCTGCTACTTTGCATATGTCTCACTCACTCCCTTCCAGAACCTTCAATGTTGTGTGACAGGAGTGTGATACCTGTATACTGCACACAGTTGTGAATATTCCCCCTTCCAGGAGTTTGATACCTGTATACTGCGCACAGTTGTGAATATTCCCCCTTTCAGGAGTTTGATACCTGTGTACTGCACACAGTTGTGAATATTCCCCCTTTCAGGAGTCAGATACCTGTGTACTGCACACAGTTGTGAATATTCCCCCTTCCAGGAGTCTGATACCTGTGTACTGCACACAGTTGTGAATATTCCCCCTTTCAGGAGTCTGATACCTGTGTACTGCACACAGTTGTGAATATTCCCCCTTTCAGGAGTTTGATACCTGTATACTGCACACAGTTGTGAATATTCCCCCTTTCAGGAGTTTGATACCTGTGTACTGCACACAGTTGTGAATATTCCCCCTTTCAGGAGTTTGATACCTGTGTACTGCACACAGTTGTGAATATTCCCCCTTTCAGGAGTTTGATACCTGTATACTGCATACAGTTGTGAATATTCCCCCTTTCAGGAGTTTGATACCTGTGTACTGCACACATTTGTGAATATTCCCCCTTTCAGGAGTTTGATACCTGTATACTGCACACAGTTGTGAATATTTTCCCTTTCAGGAGTTTGATACCTGTGTACTGCACAAGGTTGTGAATATTCCCCCTTTCAGGAGTTTGATACCTGTATACTGCACACAGTTGTGAATATTCCCCCTTTCAGGAGTTTGATACCTGTATACTGCACACAGTTGTGAATATTCCCCCTTTCAGGAGTTTGATATATGTGTACTGCACACAGTTGTGAATATTCCCCCTTTCAGGAGTTTGATACCTGTGTACTGCACACACTTGTGAATATTCCCCCTTTCAGGAGTTTGATACCTGTGTACTGCACACAGTTGTGAATATTCCCCCTTTCAGGAGTTTGATACCTGTGTACTGCACACAGTTGTGAATATTCCCGCTTTCAGGCGTTTGATACCTGTATACTGCACACAGTTGTGAATATTCCCCCTTTCAGGAGTTTGATACCTGTATACTGCAGACACTTTGGAATATTCCCTCTTTCAGGAGTTTGATACCTGTGTACTGCACACAGTTGTGAATATTCCCCCTTTCAGGTGTTTGATACCTGTATACTGCACACAGTTGTGAATATTCCTTCTTTCAGGAGTTTGATACCTCTATACTGCACACACTTTGGAATATTCCCTCTTTCAGGAGTTTGATACCTGTGTACTGCACACAGTTGTGAATATTCCCCCTTTCAGGAGTTTGATACCTGTGTACTGCAGACAGTTGTGAATGTTCCCTCTTTCAGGAGTTTAATACCTGTGTACTGCAGACAGTTGGGAATATTCCCTCTTTCAGGAGTTTGATACCTATGTACTGCACACAGTTGGGAATATTCCCTCTTTCAGAAGTTTGATACCTGTATACTGCACACAGTTGTGAATATTCCCTCTTTCAGGAGTTTGATACCTGTGTACTGCACACAGTTGTGAATATTCCCTCTTTTAGGAGTTTGATACCTGTGTACTACAGACAGTTGTGAATATTCCTTCTTTCAGGAGTTTGATACCGGTGTACTGCAGATAGTTGTGAATATTCCCTCTTTCAGGAGTTTGATAACTGTGTACTGCAGACAGTTGTGAATATTCCCTCTTTCAGGAGTTTGATACCTGTGTACTGCAGACAGTTGGGATTATTCCCTCTTTCAGGAGTTTGATACCTGTGTACTGCAGACAGTTGTGAATATTCCCTCTTTCAGGAGTTTGATACCTATGTACTGCACACAGTTGGGAATATTCCATCTTTCAGGAGTTTGATACCTGTATACTGCACACAGTTGGGAATATTCCCTCTTTCAGGAGTTTGATACCTGTGTACTGCACACAGTTGGGAATATTCCCTCTTTCAGGAGTTTGATACCTGTATACTGCACACAGTTGGGAATATTCCCTCTTTCAGGAGTTTGATACCTGTGTACTGCACACAGTTGGGAATATTCCCTCTTTCAGGAGTTTGATACCTGTGTACTGCAGACAGTTGGGAATATTCCCTCTTTCAGGAGTTTGATACTTGTGTACTGCAGACAGTTGGGAATATTCCCTCTTTCAGGAGTTTGATACCTGTATACTGCACACGTTTGGGAATATTCCCTCTTTTCTAGCACTAGGTTGCTTATTCTCCAATCATCTGGGATACACCTTTCTCTTCATACATCTGTGCATACGCTCAGCAGCCATTTCTCTCCTACCTCACCCAACACCTTGCTCATATTAGGCCTGACCTCGTCTGAGCCGGCTGCTTTCCCTGACTTCATTTCCCTTAGTGCTATTCTTACTTCTTCTATGGTGGGCTCTTCATCTCTCACTGCAGGCTGTATCGGAGGCTGTGCTGCTTCTGTGGGGCTTTCTTCATTTAGAAGCTGCTGGAAGTTTTCCTTCCATCTGCTTTTTACATCCTGTGGACTGGTGAGCAGGTTGTTGCTGGAATCCCTTATGAAGGGTGTCTGACTATATTTTATTTATTATTTATTTGATCTGATGAAACATTGTGCTCTACGTATGCTAATGGTATTTATTTTAAATCTGTGCTTATTATGAAACCAAATGTACATGTATTGTACTTATCCTTAGTCTACAAACGTGCTGTGATCAAATATCTGTACTATGACCTTGTATTGTTTTAACTGTTAACCTTTTTACATGTTATCCTAAACTGTGTTATGACCTAAACTATGTAACCTCCTAGTTTTATAATGCATTAGTTATTACTCTCTAACTTTGTGGAGCTTTTCTCACCAGGACTCCGCTGAAAACAGACACTAGTTGTCCAGTCGGACTATCCTGGTAAACAAATGTTAAATAATACATAAAAAATAAATAATCATATATTTATTTAACATTTGTTTACCGGGAAAGTCCAACTGGGTCAGGAAGCCATTTTCAGGGGAGGCCCAGGGAGAACAGCCCCAGATGATACATGAAAGTTAAGACATATTACATGAACAAGACAAAAACAAGTATTACAGCACACATTAATTGGGTAATGAATACTACACAAGTACAAAGAGGTACATACAATAATAAAAGATACACTGGATGAGAAAGTTAAATCGAGGGAATGTGATAGATTACAGGGTTTCTTTCTTCTTCTTTGTCTTTTTCTGTCTTTGCCTTGCAATCTGATATAGTTTTTGTGCCATCTGCTGAGTCTCTTTCCAGAAGCTGGTTATCTCCCACTTTTTCCTACACTCCTCCTTTCTTTTGATGACTTCCTGGACTTCTGCATTCCATCACTGGCTTTCCTTATGTACCTTGTTTCCGTACCTGGTCCAGCTACATACCTATTCTGTAGTCTTCACGTATGCTGATTTGAGGCACTACCATTCTTCTTCAGCTCCATCTATTTCCTCTTCTTCTGGAGGTGGTAGACCCTTGAGTAATTCCTTGAACTCTTGTGCAATCTCCCCAGTAAACTGACAGATCTTCAGCCTAGTGTCTCGACCTCAGAGCCTTCTCTGAGCGCTAATTGCAAATGATTGTGGCAACCACTGGTTTATACTAAGGGCCCACTGTTTCACTGCATTGACCTTGCGATTGCTGATTCTCCCCAATGGCTTTTTCCTTACTAGGCACAAGTCTACCTCAGTTGCATATGGTCACTCTTATGCATGTGTTAGCCATCATCAAGCCATTGGCCAGACAGACGTCTGTAATGGCCTCTCTCTCCTTATTGCTGTTTCTCCACCCATGTGGACTCAAGTAGTCCTCAAACTCTGTTCTGTCTGTCCTGATAGGTATATTTATCAACACCAACCCTTGTTGTCTTGCTTTATTTAGTAGGTCCTGAAACTGCTGTCTGAATGCACTTTCACAACCCTTCTGTCAGGCATAGGCTGTGATTATGAATACTGCACTATCCTTGCATGCGAGTCTGATTGCCATGAGTCTGTCACTAATTCTGATAACATTCCTCACTACCTCCGGAAGACTCTCTGTCATCACCATTTCCACACCATCTCTAGTCTGTCCTTCGTCTGAGTAGTAGACTCTGGATTCCAAGCAAAGTGGATTTGCCTCACTGTCTTTCCATCTTGTCTGTTGGACACAGTATGTCCGGCTTCCTCCTCCTCATCATGTCATCCACTTCTAAACTGTGTTCTGTCTGTGAACCTATTCAGGTCATCCACTTCTAAACTGTGTTCTGTCCGTGAACCTATTCATGTCATCGACTTCTAAACTGTGTTCTGTCTGAGAAACTATTAATGTCATCCACTTCTAAACTTGTTCTGTCCATGAACCTATTCATGTCATCCACTTCTAAACTGTGTTCTGTCCGTGAACCTATTCATGTCATCCACTTCTAAACTGTGTTCTGTCCGTGAACCTATTCATGTCATCCACTTCTAAACTGTGTTCTATCTGTGAACCTATTCATGTCATCCACTTCTAAACTGTGTTCTGTCCGTGAACCTATTCATGTCATCCACTTCTAAACTATGTTCTGTCCGTGAACCTTTCATGTCATCCACTTCTAAACTGTGTTCTGTCCGTGAACCTATTCATGTCATCCACTTCTAAACTGTGTTCTGTCCGTGCACCTATTCATGTCATCCACTTCTAAACTGTGTTCTGTCCATGAACCTATTCATGTCATCCACTTCTAAACAGTGTTCTGTCAGTGAACCTTTTCATGTCATCCACTTCTAAACTGTGTTCTGTCCGTGAACCTATTCATGTCATCCACTTCTAAACTGTGTTCTGTCTGTGAACTTATTCATGTTATCGACTTCTAAACTGTGTTCTGTCCATGAACCTATTCATGTCATCTACTTCTAAACTGTGTTCTGTCCGTGAACCTATTCATGTCATCCACTTCTAAACTGTGTTCTGTCCATGAACCTATTCATGTCATCCACTTCTAAACTGTGTTCTGTCAGTGAACCTTTTCATGTCATCCACTTCTAAACTGTGTTCTGTCCGTGAACCTATTCATGTCATCCACTTCTAAACTGTGTTCTGTCTGTGAACTTATTCATGTCATCCACTTCTAAACTGTGTTCTGTCCATGAACCTATTCATGTCATCAACTTCTAAACTGTGTTCTGTCCGTGAACCTATTCATGTCATCCACTTCTAAACTGTGTTCTGTCAGTGAACCTTTTCATGTCATCCACTTCTAAACTGTGTTCTGCCCGTGAACCTATTCATGTCATCCACTTCTAAACTGTGTTCTGTCTGTGAACTTATTCATGTCATCCACTTCTAAACTGTGTTCTGTCCGTGAACCTATTCATGTCATCAACTTCTAAACTGTGTTCTGTCCGTGAACCTATTCATGTCATCCACTTCTAAACTGTGTTCTGTCCGTGAACCTATTCATGTCATCCACTTCTAAACTGTGTTCTATCTGTGAACCTATTCATGTCATCCACTTCTAAACTGTGTTCTGTCCGTGAACCTATTCATGTCATCCACTTCTAAACTGTGTTCTGTCCGTGAACCTGTTCATGTCATCCACTTCTAAACTGTGTTCTGTCCATGAATCTATTCACGTCATCCACTTCTAAACTGTGTTCTGTCCGTGCACCTATTCATGTCATCCACTTCTAAACTGTGTTCTGTCCGTGAACCTATTCATGTCATCCACTTCTAAACAGTGTTCTGTCAGTGAACCTTTTCATGTCATCCACTTCTAAACTGTGTTCTGTCCGTGAACCTATTCATGTCATCCACTTCTAAACTGTGTTCTGTCCGTGAACTTATTCATGTCATCCACTTCTAAACTGCGTTCTGTCCATGAACCTATTCATGTCATCTACTTCTAAACTGTGTTCTGTCCGTGAACCTATTCATGTCATCCACTTCTAAACTGTGTTCTGTCCATGAACCTATTCATGTCATCCACTTCTAAACTGTGTTCTGTCAGTGAACCTTTTCATGTCATCCACTTCTAAACTGTGTTCTGTCCGTGAACCTATTCATGTCATCCACTTCTAAACTGTGTTCTGTCTGTGAACTTATTCATGTCATCCACTTCTAAACTGTGTTCTGTCCGTGAACCTATTCATGTCATCTACTTCTAAACTGTGTTCTGTCCGTGAACCTATTCATGTCATCCACTTCTAAACTGTGTTCTGTCCGTGAACCTATTCATGTCATCCACTTCTAAACTGTGTTCTATATGTAAACCTATTCATGTCATCCACTTCTAAACTGTGTTCTGTCATAGGTTCATAGGTTCATAGGTTCATACTAGGCTATCTGCCCGAGGGCATTTACAAGCCTAGCCCATAGTTTTGTGGCTTACGCCACCCCTTTAGTATGGGGAACTATACCCATTATTTTGCTGTGCCTCTGTTGAGCAGTGACACTGAGGTAATCCCTGGGGTATATCTGCGATCTCCCATCCATTGGTCAAGATTTCTCTTGAACAAGGCCAGCGAGGTGCTCTGCCTCACATATACCGGGATTTTATTCCACAGCATAGGGAGTCTTTGGGTGATGAATCTATCCCTCCAGCACGTCCTATTAATAGCCGTGTCGAGGTTTAAGTCTCCCGCCCTTGTGGCTCTGACGGATCTAGATTTTTTGAGGTGAAGCATATTCATCAAATCTGGGTTTGACATGGCCTTGTATGTTAGGCAAAGGTCACCTCTGAGCAAGCGGTGGCGACTGAATAGAGCTGGAGTTCTTTCAGTCGGGCAGCATAGGACAGATGTTTGAGACCCTTTATCCTTTTGGTGAGGAACTTTTGTGGCCTCTCCAGCTGCTGCAAGTGTCGGGTCAGATACATTCGAATGGGCATTGTACTCAATCATTGGTCTGATGAGTGATGAGTATAGGGAGACTATGACCTCCCTTGATCTAGATGAGAATCCCTTCATGATAAGGTGGGCAATGTAGAAGGTCTTCCTAACTACTTTAGCTACATGGGTGTCGAATGACAGACTACTATCAACCTGGGTCCCCAGGTCCCTGATAACTTCTTCTGTACTCAGTGGATTGCCACCTATTTGGTAGCTAGGGGTAACCTTGTTTTTCCCGAACGGTATGACTATGCATTTTTGGCATTTAACTTTAGGCCATGGCTCTGGCACCAGTTATCCGTTTCTGTGAGACCCTTCTGAAGGATATCTGTGTCAGATGTGTTTTTACTATGGCGCCCAGTTTGCAGTCATCTGCAAACTTTGTCAGCCATAACCCTCCTGTGTTTGCTTGTACTGGAAAAGTAGATGCCAAACAAGAGTGGGCCCAGGACTGAGCCCTGTGGTACACCACATGTGACAGGCTTTGAGTCTGACATGGCGCCAGCAACTCTGACCCTGTGGGTTCTGTCACTCAGCCAGTTTGCAACCCATCTTGTGATGTATGGGTTAACATTTAAGCTGATGAGTTTTTCAATGATACCCGAGTGGGGTATTGTATCAAAGGCCTTCGCCAGATCGAGGTAGGCTGTATGGACTGCCTTTCCCTCATCAATGGCTTTGGTGACTGTTTCGAAAAAGTCAACCAAGTTTAGAAGGCATGATCTGCCTTTGACAAAGCCAAACTGGGATGGATCCAAAGTCTGCAAATTCCCTATGTCTTTATTTATGAGGTCCATTATGATCCTCTCCATAGCTTTGCAGATAAGGCTTGTCAAGCTAATGGGCCAGTAATTTCCAGGGTCGGTGGAGGCACCGCCTTTGTGAAGTAGGACCACAGTTGCAGTGCGCCACTCCCTGGGTACGTATCCAGAGGTAAGACTATGATTAAACAGCTGTCCTAGCTGTGGGTTTAATTCCTCGTTGAGTTCGTGGAGCACACAGCCGGGGACACCATCAGGTCCCATGGATGCTGTGTTTTTTGCTTTGGAGAGAGCAGTTCTCACTTGGGCGTTGAAGATGTTTGGGGGGCTGCAATCGCTTGGTATAGATATCTCTCCTTTTGGGGGGGAGGGGGGGAGAAGTTTGCACTGAACCTGTCAGCCAGTATGTTGGCAATGTCTGTAGGATCAGTAATCTTCACATCATTTTGAACTAGTTCTGAGCATATCTGGGAGTTTCCTCCCAGGTTTCTAACATAGCTAAAGAAGGTCTTATGATTGTCTTTTGAGTCTTTAGCTATTTTTCTCTCAAAATTTGCTTTGGATGATTTTATGAGAGCTCTTAGTTTTTTACTTATAGTGATCAAGGGTGTCTTACCTTTTAAGGATTTTGCTCTATCTTGTAGTAGCTTCCTCCTTTTGTTGTAGAGTTTGTTTATGGCTGGGGTCCACCAGAGTGGACGCTTGCCTTTGGTACAAAGAGTCTTTGTTTTGCTTGGGATTGCCTTATCCATGCAGTCCTGCAGGTGCTGGTAGAAGGCATTTGTAAGTGACTCAGCGGCTTGAGTACTGTTTTCCGTCGGCTCGCGGGCCTTAAAGGAGACCACACTAGTCTTTAGAAGTGTGAAGTCGGCTTTCGAGAAGTTCTTTACTGTGGTTTTTTTTATTTCAGGTGGGGGTGGGATGAGGACCTCCAGCGAGATTAGTTTGTGATCTGATCTCACCAGTGAGGGGTATACTTCCGGTGTTGAACATTGTGCTCCCATGTTCGTGATGATGAGATCAAGTATGTTTTCTCCTCTTGTGGGGATGGTGACTAGTTGTTCCATGGCATTTGAGTTTATGAATTCCAGGAACTTTTGGGCTAGGGTGTTTGGGCTTGAGTAGTGTTCCCAGTCTATATTAGGGTAATTGAAGTCACCTAGTATGATGGTGTTTGGTGATACATTTATCCCTCTAGTGTTTTCAGGAAGGCCATGTGAGGTTCCTGAGTTTGTGAGGGTGGCCTGTAACATGCTACAATTTGCAGAGCAGTCTTGCCTATGGTTAATTGCACCTGGATGGTCTCCGATGCATCGTGCGTTGCCACCAGTCTTGAGGTGTGGGTGTCTTTGATGAATATGGATACCCTCCTTTCTTGGTATTGTCCGGATTTTGGGGCCGGAACGCATGATAAGAGGTAAAACCTGATAGTGCTGGGGTGCTCTCAGGAGCCTTGAACCAGGTTTCTGTCACTGCACAGACATTGATGTTCTCCATACTGAGAAGGGCCTCGAGTGCGTGCATTTTGAGATTTAGACTTCTGGCATTGAGCAGCATTACCCTTAGTTTTTTCCTTTTTGTGTTCTAGGGTGGTAGGTTTAGAATTTGAGCCTTGCCTAAAAAGGCACTATGGGGGTGGCAAGAGCCTTTGCCAATATCCGGAATCCCAGGGTGACAGGTGCAAGCCGTCCCTTCAGAAGCAGCGTGGCTTGTCCAGCATGTCATCCCAGGCAGACAGACATTGGATCCCCTTTGAATGACACCAGAGTTTAAGCCAATTGTTAAAGCTGATCATCTTATCTCTGTATTGTGGCATCATTCTTGGTGAAGGTAGGATACTGCTCAAGGTCAGGGTCATACCTGCCTGGGCTACATAATCAGAGAGCTCCTCAATGTCTCTTTTCATGTAGTCCAAGGAGGTGCGTCTCAGGTCGTTTACACCAGCGTGGACAATGACTGAGTCATATTTGTACCTGCTGTTGAGAGACCTGAGTGCTTGCGTTATGTGGCGGATTCTAGCGCCCGACAGGCAGCTTACTGTGACCTTCTCCTTACTCAGTCTGGTGAGCGGGACGTCAGTGTGTCTGACTATGGAGTCACCAATGACTAGTGTGTCTGGCATTGTGTTTGGCCTTAAGGGCTGTGACTGTTTGACACTCTGACTGTGAGGTCTATGTGTTGCAGGTGTTGTGTTCTGAGGTGGTGGTTGTTTGGGTGTCTGCTTTGGTGGCCTCTGCTGTTTTGGTAGATTTTTGATCAGAGCCGCCGAGTATGTCTTTGTGTGTTTATGTGTATGATTTGAGGTTGTGATGGTACTATGTGAGACTGGGTCTATAGTGTGTGTGGTAACCTTCTCCTCCTGACTGGTCTTGCCAGTCCTATGTTGAGAGAGCTCAGCCTCCAGTTTGGCCGTATAGTTGCATCTCTCGCATGTATTTGTGTTTTGTGGGAGGAGGAGAGGGTTGTCTGTGTACATGAGGCAATTGTAACATTGCCTCAATATTCCCAGGTTCACCAGCTGAGCAGGAGAGGACACTAGCAACTGATCCCTCGACATGCTAGAAGGACTAGACAAAAACTTTAAAAGAGATTCCGGGGACGTGGTGACCGAGAAATGGGGGTTTGCCTTTTGGGGTGCTATCTATAAGAGTGCCGTATCAAGGTAATAAGTACTGTAGGAGCAAGTGCTAGGTTTAACAGATAGAGAAAAGTCTACTTGGAGTCAAGTAGAGATGATCTTTTTAGGTATTAGAGAAAGTGCTAGTAACAGGGATGCTTAAAGGTAAGATTGAAAAGAATGCACTCTGCAGTGTGCACTAGAGAAGTTAGATATGAAAGTAGGTAACTTGAGTTTTACCTGTTTTAAAAAGTTAAGGTTTAGTGGAGAGTTACTATTTTTAAAACAGCAAGATGGACTGTCCGTGAACCTATTCATGTCATCCACTTCTAAACTGTGTTCTGTCCGTGAACCTGTTCATGTCATCCACTTCTAAACTGTGTTCTGTCCGTGAACCTATTCATGTCATCCACTTCTAAACTGTGTTCTGTCTGTGCACCTATTCATGTCATCCACTTCTAAACTGTATTCTGTCCGTGAACCTATTCATGTCATCCACTTCTAAACAGTGTTCTGTCAGTGAACCTTTTCATGTCATCCACTTCTAAACTGTGTTCTGTCCGTGAACCTATTCATGTCATCCACTTCTAAACTGTGTTCTGTCCGTGAACGTATTCATGTCATCCACTTCTAAACTGTGTTCTGTCCATGAACCTATTCATGTCATCTACTTCTAAACTGTGTTCTGTCCGTGAACCTATTCATGTCATCCACTTCTAAACTGTGTTCTGTCCATGAACCTATTCATGTCATCCACTTCTAAACTGTGTTCTGTCAGTGAATCTTTTCATGTCATCCACTTCTAAACTGTGTTCTGTCCATGAACCTATTCATGTCATCTACTTCTAAACTGTGTTCTGTCTGTGAACCTATTCATGTCATCCACTTCTAAACTGTGTTCTGTCCATGAGCCTATTCATGTCATCCACTTCTAAACTGTGTTCTGTCCGAGAAACTATTAATGTCATCCATTTCTAAACTTGTTCTGTCCGAGAAACTATTAATGTCATCCACTTCTAAACTTGTTCTGTCCGTGAACCTATTCATGTCATCCACTTCTAAACTGTGTTCTGTCCGTGAACCTATTCATGTCATCCACTTCTAAACTGTGTTCTGTCTGCGAACCTATTCATGTCATCCACTTCTAAACTGTGTTCTGTCTGTGAACCTATTCATGTCATCCACTTCTAAACTGTGTTCTCTCTGTGAACCTATACTGAGTGTAGCAAGCCTTAGTTCATTAATGGGAGGTTGACTGGTTTTACATCCAGCTTTCGCCCAACAGAAATACTCCAAGTACCAAAGCTGGGCAACTTATTGACCAAGGGTTTCTGAGCTTTATGGCAGGCATGTACTATACTGTATATATAGCCCCCTCCCACCATTAGCATGGATCCATGGCATTGGTCAGAGTAGGTTGAGTCATCAACCCACTTATTACTGACAAATACCCATATACATGTTTGGAGATGTTAGTCAACATACCTAATCATTCAAAGCCATTTTTTACACCACTGAGTGACTAACCCAGATGCCGTTCAAAATGTATGGTCTATCTGCTCCTATCTAGAGGATTCTGTGCACCTCTGAGAATGCTGAAAGTGTTTGGTCTGTATGACTCTTCCCCTATTTGGAACCATCTCAATCCCCAGACGGGAATATGGGATGCAAGCTTCATAATAAGTCTGTTGCTGCTTGCAATATGTAGGCTTACCAGGCATGAAGGAATGTCATAGAAGTACTTATAGGTGCCATTCTGGTTAAGAGGACTGACTGCACATCAGAAGGCTGCTAGTCAGGAAAGCCTGTAGATTTAATGAGAATAAATATTCTAGGGAGTGCCCAATGGTGCTTCTTATAGTGTCTAAAGTAAATATCTGTGTTTTCATTGAACTCCCTAGCTTCTTATAATTAGCCACTTATATATATGCTTGATGCTGCAATGTGATTATTGCTGTTTCCAGTGATTTTCCATGGTAGGTATATTTACCGATATACTACATAAGAGCAATGACGGATAAACTAGTCACATGACTATACTGCCTGCACAGAATAACTCAAATCAGTGGTCATCTTTGAGCACAAGGTCTTATTAAATAATCCTCTTACATTTAGGGAAATTAAGTTTGTATCTTTAAGTTATTGTAAAATTTGTATAAACAGACTATAATGACAGGTTCACATTTTGGAGTTTTTGCTACTATCTACACAGAGCTGTAACAGAATTCCCCCACCCTGTTTTATTTGTAGATGAGAACTGTACCAAATATGCTTTTTTATCAATTATTGTATAGAAGAACGATCATAGACTAACTGTAATTTAAGCTTTCCATGACTAGTTTATTCAGCTGTGCCTACATGCAAAATCCTATGTACAAAGTATTTTGTTTTTATTTGTTTTACCCAAAAGTCTAGTTGCTTGATGTTTGTGTACTTCTGCTGAACAGACGACTTGTCCATCTCTTCTTTGCATTGCTATGCAGGTATCATTATATCAAAGCGATATCGGACATACACATAGATAAGACAGAATGAGACAGACATGTGATTTACAAAAGACAACTAGACTCCATACTTAACATACAGTTAGCACATGCCAGCACACATAGTGGGTTCAAAGAAACTTTGCTATCCTGACTTTTGTAGTTGTTTGCAACATTGTGCTTTTAAGTAAAGTTTATACTTATGTGTGGAACTTACACTTTTTTGTATGTAAATGATATTTAACAAAATTCTTTCTAACTTTTGTTATAAAATTTCCTTTGTAACATGTAATTCTTGTATTCTCCTAGCATCACATGAGAATGGACTACTGATTGGCTGATTTTAGTCATGTGGCTTATGTTACAAACATTCAGAGTCTGAAGATACACTGTTTCTGAGGATGAATGTTTGTGCATGCAGCAATGTGTATAATATAATGCTAACAAACAGGACAGGAGTTAAGAATATGTTTACTACTTACTGCTAGTAGGGCCTTAAAGAAGAACCGTTGCAGAAACTGGTATGGCCAGTTAATCATTTCTGAAATAAATTATGTTAAACTGTTGTATGGGCACACTGTTGTTGAAGGTAAAGAAATTGAATTATATTTCAACAGACATTTTTTAGTAGGCATAGGATTATATGAGGAGCAAAATAATTACACCAAACGTTTCTTCTGTAGACTTTCCATACTCCAAACAAACTACCTATCTATATCAAACAAAGCTCCCCATTAGCACTCTTCAAGAAAAAATCTTGATGATTGGATGGGAGATAAGAAATTCACCCCAGGGATCACTTCTGTGGCCCTGCTCGATAGGGGCACAGGAAAATAATTTTCTTGGGTGGTGAAAGCCAGGGTACCTTTTTGGCTAGGCTTATAGGGCCAATAGCCTAGTACCTACCTATGAACCTATGTAGACTGAACAGTGCAGAATCAGCATATGATGCATGAACTAGTCAGTTTATTTTTTACTACATTTCTTTGTACTAGTGAAAACTCTCAGATCCTTATTTAACTTGTATGGCTTTGGTATTTTAAGCACATAGTTCTATCACAGCAAGCTGTGAGCTCATCAGGTGTTACAGAATGCAATCACTTTCTAATTCTCTGCTTTTGTGAACTGCAGTATTCCCATAAATGACAGTCCCCTGAAAGTTCTTGTTCCTTCCTACAAGCTATTAGGTACACAATTAACAGCCAACACAGCTGCACCCAACTCCAGTGTGTCAAAGTTGCTATTACTTTCCAGCCCTTCCCCAGATGTCACTCTTGTCAGTTGCACTTTAATGGGACTGGTTTGGAGCTCGGCTCTTTACCCGTTCTAGCTTTCTGCAGTCGAAGTTGAACCATCTTGTAACATTTATTGCCATTAATGACCTTTCTGAAACCATTAAATGAAAGAATGAATGTATATACAGCCACTTGCCACACAGACAGTCAGGATAAGCTGAAAATGTATATGTTATGTATTGATTTACATGAAATTCATATAGTTTAACTACTGCTGATACCATGGATGTGAATGCTTCACAGTAAAGCAGCTGTGGAAGCAGTTTTATATGTGTTGTGCTAACTTTTCATATAATTTGTTTTGACCTGCAAAACTATTTCAGTCAAGATTATTTTAGGACATTTTAGATGAGCAGTATTAGGTAAAATAGTAATACATCTTAGCATATGTGATTTAAAATATGTTAACTTAATGATACAAAGACAAGAAGCCACAATGAGTACTTGTGAAGAAGTACAACCAAATGCATCATTTGTCATTCACAATTAAACAACTGTTTATACATTAACTACAAAGGCACTAAATAACATGTGAAATGGTCAGCTATTGTAGAAATAAAATAATCTGTTGTAGAACTCTGTGTCTAAGTTAAGTAACAGTATGTAATGGTATATATTATAGGATTATACCGCATAAGGCCAACCGCTAAGTGTCATTCTAGCCCTGAAGAGCTCATCATGTTATGTCAGTACATTGGTCATCTAGCCTTTTTGGAGTCAAACTGAGGGAATGAATTTACATGTTTGCAATGATGTAAAGGAAGATAATGTGCAATATGTCAGCCAATGAACCTATGATATTTCTTCTTACTTTTTTATGACTTTGATTGTTTTTCTTTCTGCATTACTTTCAGGATGGAGACCTGCATTCAAGTATTATAACCTGTGGGTGTCCCTGTTTGGAGCAGCTCTGTGCTGTGGTGTTATGTTCCTTATCAACTGGCAAGCAGCACTTCTTACCTGTGTCATAGTCCTAAGTCTGTACATATATGTCACGTACAAGAAGCCAAGTAAGTGTACTGTGCAGTTCAAAATGAAAGGAAACATTTTGCACATGTACATAATCACTGAGACATAACATTAAATATTACAAAGGAGCATTTAGTTGTTTATATGAACAACTAAATCCTGACTGTTTTCATCTGTTGTTTGTCGTGTGATAGAATGTTAATGACCTGTACGTTATAACTGGTAGCCCATTAACTTAACTAAGATGTGGGCTGACTATGACTGTCTTATCTCAGTTGTTTCCCATGTGATGGAATGTAAGTGAGTGATAACTAGTAATCTAGTAATTAAGACTAGGATGGAGACCTTCACAAAGTAAATCTATAAGTGCTGTAGGCTGCCAGAGTCCACTACCATTCTTCTTATCATATCCCCAGAACTATTCACTGCCCCCTACATAGATCTACTCACTTTCAAATATTTACAAAACACATAATACAACACATGAATTATCCCTAAAATGCAAACTAACACTGAACTGTCTCCTTACCCTAAAATACACAGAAACTAAACCAAAATCCATTGAAACTAAGCTCAAACTTAGTGGTGACATACATCTGAAGCCAGGCCCCAGCTACCCTGAACAGTGATACCACCACTAAGTCCTGTTCCCATCCAACAGAGAATCAAACTCTTTGTCTTAGCATGAAACGTAGAGGAGTCTAAGTAATAGGACTGTAGAATTCCATGTATGTCCATCCCATTACTTCCCAGATATAACCATAGTAACTAAAACCTGGATCAAACCAGAAATAAAAGACAATGAGATTCTGTCCTCATATTGCAATATTCACAGAATAGTCAGGACAAAAAATGACGAGGTGGTTTAGTTATAATATATAGAAACAATATTGAGATAAAACTCCACTCTGATAATCCCACATTTAACAATGCTGAAACCATCCACGCTTATCTTGTAGTTATTCCCACAAAAACAATAACCATTATAGGCATCTACACACCTCCTGGAAATAACATCCCAGTAGTGAAATGTATTGTTCACTTTATATCACAAAATGTACATCAAGATGCCCTAATAATTGATGACCTTAACACTGTTTGGCAATCTTGTAACTCAGCAACCCCCCCCCCCCTCAAACTCCCTGAATCTATTTGGTGCCACCCAAATTAACCAACCCATAACTGGAATAGATAACAAAACAGAGTACAGTAGACTGGATTCCAACTAAGAAACCCTCTGCTCTAAATTCAGGAAAAACTTTTCCTGATAGCATTAGTAACAATCTGCCTTTATACTAAGACAATAACAAGACTATAACATACAACCAAGTATGGGACGTGTCAAACTTTAACAAGGAGGTCTTCGTCTCTTCACTCAAACTCTGTAACAGGGATATTCTAAAAACCTGTCCCGAAATGATAGTCTCTCACTTTAACAAAACCTTCTTAAACATCTTAAATGAAATTATGCCAATTCATAGCAAGAGGGTAAAATCGATCCCAGCAAAAGGGCTAACAAAAGAAGCTAAGCATCTATTTACATGAAGGGACAAAGCATTGAAATATTGGTACACCATACTTCAGATGTCTTAGAAACCCAGGCAAATACATATCAAATATGATAAACAGTCCCACTACTTTAAACTCCATCAGAAAAAAACATAATAATGCCAAAATTTCTAGTTATCTTTCAAAAAGCTTCTCCACCCAGACCAAACCTCCACTCCACCCCCCTGTACCACTAACAATAATCACCGTTTAGTAATGCAATTAACTCATATTTTACAAGCTCTGTTCTGTCACTTATCAAACACAATACACAAAACACCATCCCCAATATAGCCCCTCTAAACATAAGCAATCACAGTTTTACATTTAAAACTGTCCAAAGCTCCACAACATGAAAACTACTGCATCAACTGAAACCCACTACCTTAGCAGCTGATAACCTTCCTGTTGAGTACCTTCCTGTCTCAGTTCTAATTAATAGATCCATAACAGGAAATCATGCACCCAGTCTATGGAAAATATGGCACATCATACCCCTACACAAAGGGGGGACCTTAACTGAAACCTCAGTTTACCAGCCTTTACTATCCTATCCCCATATTCAAAATACTATAGAAATGTATCCATACCCAACTCTTAACCATTTCACAACCAACAACCTACTCTCCAAAATCGGCACAGAACAACCTACTCTCCAAACATTGACACAGATTCCACTCTTGTCATAGTGGTGCCACCACCTTCATCAGCTTCTGCAATACAATCAACCAAAGTAAGAACAAAGACAGCTTAGTTTCATCCCTGTTTATTGATCTCTCTAAAGCCTTTGACACTGTTTCTGATCATAAACTACTGTTTGAATTATCAGCCTCGCACTCAGCCATACATCCTTGTCCTAGTGCTGTAGCAACCTAACCAATAGACAACAAGCTGTGAAATGGCAACAAGAACTCTCTTCACCTCTGTCAGTTGGGGTAGGTGTTCTACAAGGGTCAATACTGGGTCCACTCCTATTCACCAGATTCACAAATAAAGTCCCTCTTGCATCAAGTGTGGCATTCAGTGTGCAATATGCAGATGACTCAGGCATTGTGTGTTCTGCCCCAACCCTCTACAAACTCCAAGTCACATAACTCTCCTTCACAGTAGTAGAATCCTAGCTAAACAATATAAAAATTGCTGCTGAACCCAAACAGAACTGAACTAATGCTGTTTACTCCTAAGACACTCACAGAACTATAAACACTGTTTTCACATCTTTTCCTTCAATAACACCAAAATAGAAACAGTCCCCAAACTAAGTAAATAGGTGTCTTAATCAATGAGAAACTAAAGTTTAACCAACACATTCTGCAGTCCATCAAAAAAAGTACATTAAACTAGGCTACCTCTACAGGTCAATATTTATCGCTCTGATTCCACTCGACAATCCATAGGCAGAAGTTACCTACCTACTTCCAGCCCTTCTCTGTGCTTCAGTAATTCTCATCAACCTGAACAATACTGAAAAAAAACAGAGACTTGTTACAATAAAATTGCCAGGTTTGCTACAAATTCATCATACTAATCCCACTACTATAAAGAGCTACAGGAACTACAATGGCTTGAACTACCTGATAATCTGTCACATTCCCAACTAGTCGCTGTAAATAAACTCATTTGCACTCCAGAAAATGCACTGCAATACTACTTCTGTCTCAGAGACCTAGGGTCCAGCAAAAACAACCCTCCTGCTTACAACCAAATCCAATAACAACTCAGGCAACTCTCTGTACTCTAACTATGCCTCAAAACCAAGGAACTCCATACCTCATGAAATCAGACAAATACAGAAACTACCTAATTTCAAATCTCAGCTCAAACAATACCTAAACAATAAATGGCTGTGTGCTCATGCACGTCACCTGGATACCCTCCCAAGCTCTTAACAATCTATTCTTTAGCAATTACCTGATCTTGTTGCCACTTCTCTGTCAGTCACACCACCTTTTCTTACTCAACTGCATATTTACATCCATCTTCCTAGCTGTCATCACAGACTTTTCCTATGTACTAATCCCTTATGTTATCATGTGATGGATTTATTATCGCTCCCCCATCCTGCAAATTTTAAATGCATTACTCTTGCATTGCTGCATGTACATATTTCACTTCCATTGCTTGCACTGTAAGTACAGCTGCACTTCTTTTATTATGCTGTTTGCAAAGCTGTTTTACTGTGGTCTCTAGTTATATTCTAAGAAACTCAGTGTAATGTCTTAAAACTTTTCTCCCCAAGCATCTGCTGAAAATGCATCACTGCCCAGTTGGACTTTCCTGGTCAACAAATACAAATATATAAAATAATAAATAAATACATGACTGAATAACAGGTTGAATAAGAGGTTTCAGTGACACTATGCAGTGGAATGTCATGTTGTATATACATACACCTAAATGAATGCAATCAAATGCCTATTGCCACCTTATGCACAGCACTTACATGTGATGCCTGGCCTTTACCAGGAATTCAGTGACACAGAGAGTGCCCAAGCAAATGAAGAGAGGCAAGCAGGCTAAGCTTCATCATTGCTTTCCTCCCCACACCAGTTCCTGCAGTTGCCTGAGCCAGTAATGGAACTTGGGTCACCCAGGTCATAGTTAGGGCTTCATCACTGTATGGATATGGAGCTGGTAGAAGGTCTCCCTATTGAAATGTTGGTACTTATATTGGTGAGTGCTGGTAATTCAGAAAAAAAAAAGACTGAAACTACATGAGAAGACCGAAGCTCAAAGATCGCTCTTCTTCTTTAAATTTCTTTTACTGGGGGGGGGGGGGTGGGGGGGTGGAGCCCCCCTCATTTTCTCAACCTCGTAGCTTAAGAAATCTGGACACAACCTAAAATAATGGGGGAAAAATGGCCCAAAAATAGGGGCAGATTTTAAATATTGCTCTTATGAACTTAGAAAGTTGATAGAATAACAGGTTTTATGTTAGCAGGCTGTAAAGTCTGAAACCCAAATGTGCGTCATTATTTAGTAACTTCTATCCTATCTAGTATATATACTAACTTTGAGATAGCCATACCTCAGAGAAAAGGGAATATTCTGGGAAATGGCCTTCTCAGCCTTAGTATATGTAAGTCCATTTTTTTTTGGCTATTTAATCTCTGCGCTTCGAGACTTGCTCTAGCAGGTCCTGGCATTTCAGATGGTTAGTGGTAGAAGTCAAACACACTTAGATGAACAACAAGGCATCAGGAATGCTTAGTAGACTAATATGAATTTGTCAGGAGCAAAAGAATGACTAACCAAGCAAATGAAATGCAAAGGAATGAATAGATTATCCAAAAGCTCACACTGCCCACTGTCTTGTATCCCTTTATAGTCTAACCAAAGTCCATTACTGATGTTAATGTTCCTTATATATTAGTGCACACTATATGTGAATGACCTGCATTACACCATCCTCTCCTAAATTACAGACTCACTGTCCAGATATATCATTTGTGAGCTCTATCTGAGACCTTTATTTTACAGGTGAAATATAAAAGTCTCTGAACTATTAATGAAGAAAGCATTGAAGGCCTGGAATTCCCTGATCTACCATAAGCCTGTAATTAATGTCATAAAGCGGTTATCTAAACTGGTTTTAAATTAATGTGAAGCTCTTGAACTGCTGACACTTTTAATTAGTAGTCTGGCACATTCATTTCATGCACAGCCTTAAAGGCTCCCTGTACTTTATACAGTACTTCAAAATATGTGCTTGGAGTATTCATTGTTGTCCTTGATTTATAGTCCGTATTCAGCATGAGGTGGGAAAGAATACTGCTTGCCGATATTACAGAACTGAATAATTTCTTACAACTGTTAGAAAAACTATTAGAAAGGATGGAATTTTTGAAAACTCTGGGCCCATATTTAGACTTTCTCAGCTGACTGTATACTTTTGTTTTTATTGGCTCTTAAGATCATTTGATGTGCTACCTGGGAAAACTAACAAGTAGTTCAGAGGTTGTTACTTTGGATAAAGTAAGAGAGAAAGAAAATAAAAGATTTGCGTATGTATGTATGTATGCATATAGGTATGTATGAATGTATGTATGTATGCATGTACACATGCCACAATCCAAGCAAAAGACATATACAACATTACATGCCAAGGAATAGTGATATAGTAAGTTACAGAAAAAAGTAACACCAATTATTTGGTGGATATAATAGCATAAAGAATAATAAACAACTTGAGTAAACAAAGAATAAGTAGGCAAAGTTCAATTTTACTCAGATTAGTTCACGTTAAGCTATCAAATAATTATTCAGATCAGTGTAGCATACTAAGGCTTTATCGCAGATCCCAGAAGCATTCACATCACATGGGGATGTTGATGATTAGCGGGCTATGCTTAAAGTTTGATGATTTCTCTTAGTTTCTTATTTAAGGAGGCAGATTATTCCAGCTGGTACTACCATGCTAAAGAGCTTTTCTATAAAAGGTCACATTTCAGCAGGTCTCTTGTTCCCTGATCACATACAGGATACAAGTGCAAAGCTATGCTTAACTTCTGTGCTGAGGATGGTGGAACATATCCAAGTTAGGAGTTTAAATATTAATTTAAAGATTAACGGTATGGCCCCTTTGCTGTCATGGGAACCTAGCTGCCTCATTTACAGACTGACAGTGTCATGTATTTATTATTTGTTAAAAGGTTATATAGTTTTGTTTTAGGACCCTTTTCAGAAAGGGAACAAATGGCACAACAAACCGATACAGTGTTACAGGAATTGCTAATACAAGCACATGCAAATAAATCTGGTATAAATAGTATTATGTAAACTGTTAAAACTGTTTTGCATGGCTTGGAAAAAAAGAAGTAATGCTTACAGAAGACATGTTATTTGGAGGGTTTATTCTCACTTGGCCATAAGAAAGTTAATTCCACTTGCTATTCTTGATTTGGGGGGTTGAAGAAACATTTGAATTTGTAGCAGCTTTAAATGGTGTTCAAAAGTGATCAAATGCTGACTCTGCATGGACTTTAAATCTTACCGATGAGCCTAACTGTACAGCTATGTGTTTCATACCTCATTGTACAGCTTTTGACTGAGTCGAGGATTTGGTATTTGAAGGTCTATGGTATCCTTAAATTATATCGGGCTGCCAAAAAGCATATCAGATGTTTGGTTTGTATTGGCTACAGGACCGGCCTTAGGTCAACTGGTGCCCTAGGCAAAAAGATTCCATGGCACTGCACCCCACACCACCTGGTGCCCCCATTCTGGTCTACCTGCACCAAATAAATACTGGAAAAGCACCCCTGCTAGAGTGGTGCCCTAGGTGACCACCTAGTCGACTTATGGCCTAAGGCCAGCTATGATTGGCTAAGATGCTAAAGGTGTGGGCGGATGCTTAGTTTGTGCAGCTTTGGCATGGCAGCAGATGTGGAGTTTGCAGGAAAATGTAATGACTTCTCAAGAAATAAAGAAGATATGAGAGCCTTCTGTGATTTACTTTATTTAGTTGCATTTGTTGACCAGACAAATCTTACTGCACAGAACCTATTCTTTACTTTCTTTCTTTCTCTTTCTGTTCTGCTCTTTTTTCTCTGATGCTCCCTCTGATTATCAAGCCTTCCTCTCGCTGCTCCATTAAGCCATTCATTCCCACAAGGTAAAAGGACTCTTCGGCAGTGCTGTGGCATAAAGGGATAAATCCCTATCTATGGCCCAGGTAACTCAGGCTTGATTAATGACTGAGGTGCTGGGAGGGAGACAGACATTCATTTCGGCACTTCCTGAGGTGAGTTGTGTGCATAAGAGGGGAGTAGGCCTCAGACCAGTTAACAGTTTGAATGCAGGGGATGGGGCAGGTGCAAAAAACTAGAGTAGATGACAGCAAAAACATCTCCCTTCCCCTCATGAAAGTAGTTTCTAGCAGGCCCTCCCAGCATGCCATTAAGTTCCATTCTGACCCCAGTCTGGAATCAAAAGTTAGTCAGTAGGACCACTGTACGGTTACTTAATTTGTTAAATACAATGTTGTGGTGAAAGGAAGCAATAGTTGTTGGCTTCAGGAAGTTAATTATACTAATTACATCACAATATGCCTGTAAAAATAAAAGAGCCAGTATACAGAAAAACTGAAGTAGTTTGCGCACAATATGACAAAAGGGAGTAACTTATGCTTTATTTATCAGATTGAATCACAATAGTTTGACTCACCATTCATTGAAAAGTAAACAGTGAAAACAGTGAGTCAACCCCTTCCCAAAAAATATGTCCCTACATCCCCTCAAATTATATATACAAGCTACACATTCACACTACAGTAGAGAAAAGGGCAGGACCCCTACAAATCACTCCAGTGGCTCACAGATTACAACACATTGTGGTGAAAGTAACCAAGGCGTTAAGTATTTGAGCTAAAGTCAATCAATCACTAATGCTTCAATGACCTGTAACTGCCACACCCCATAATTTCAGCAGAAATCAATGATCTGTAACTATGCCGTACCCATAATATGAGCAGAAATCAATGATCTGTAACTATGCCATACCCCATAATATGAATAGAAATAAATGATCTGTAACTATGACGTACTCCATAATATGAGCAGAAATCAATGATCTGTAACTATGCCATACCTCATAATATGAGGAGAAATGCAAGACATTTTAGGCACAGTATTTCACTCTGTACCTAGCTTAAATCAATGTGTGGTAATTGGCCAAGACTTTTCCCAGTTCCAAGAGGTATAAAAGATATGGGAAGAACATGTCAACTGAATGTCTTGTCAGTGTTGGCTGTGGGAGGAAGGGATACATAAATTAAATATGGAAATTTACCTTAGACTATGGTTGTTAAAGTAATAGGAGAGGCCACTGTGGAGAATGACAGAGAAGCGCACATAGTTAAGAATACAGTAAGAGAAGTATAAATAAAAAGGTAGTAATAAGTAGATGAATCTTATAGTGAAGGAAGAGGCGAAATTTGAACTTGAAGAAAGTTTTGAACTTCTACCTGCTACACTAAAGCTGAGAGTCAGTCAGAAACTAAAACTGGACCATACCTCTCAACTGTCCAGATTTTCACCTCATATTTTTGGTCTGTTTCCCATAAAAAATTGTGGTTTTCTGTCAAATCACTGGGATGATCTGAAGTCTGTAAATAATGACATACTTTAAGTTTCAGACTTCAAATCCTTCAGAAAAAGGTATGTTAACACAGATCCTGTTACTCTAGCAACTTTCTTAAGTTTATAAGAGCAATATTTAAAATCTGTCCCTAATTTTGGGCCTTTGTCCTCCCATTTTGTCAAGCTTTTTCCAGATTTCTTGCACTAAGAAGTTGAGAGGTATGAGCTGGAACCCAAAGGTAAACATCGTAAGATAACTAGTGAAAAAGAGAAAGGAAAACTTCAGACACCCCTAGAATAAGAAAATAATTTTCATGTGGTACATTTTGTAGAGGACGGACTAGATAAAGTAGAGAAATGTGTAACTGTATTCATATGAGAAGAGACCATGGCCTCAACGTCACAACAGGACGCTAATGTAAATAGTGCTAACGTTGTCGTTCTCCATATAGGCCATGGGAGTTTCAAGATAGCTCAGTGGGAAGACAATACACTAAGCAGAACTGGAGGGAAAGCAGTACGACTATTTGGATAAACAAAAGCAACAGGAAAGCCCCACTTCATACCCATCCACTGAACAAAAAGAAATTACCTTCTCTACCAGATGACCAAAGACAAAGAACAGATTCTGAACCACTTATTTGTTCCAAAGCCATTTCGAACACTTGTGATTAAGTTAGCTCATCTCGTGGCCATACTTCAAGTGGTCATTTAGAAACTGGTAAGACAAAAGCTAAGATTTTAACTAAATTTAACTAACCTGGTAGTATATAGGACATTAACAATTTTCAGGCAGCTTGCATTGCTCAGAATGTCAAAGGAAAACATCCAACCCAGAGTTCAAGAACCATTTGCTGCACTTATTTGTCATCGATGTTCCATTTGAAAGAATAGCAATGGACATCGCAGGGCCACTAGTTAAATCAATTAAGGATCATTGGTATATCTTGGTAGTCATGGATTATGTAACAAAATTTCCTGAAGA
This sequence comes from Protopterus annectens, assembly GCF_019279795.1. NCBI lineage: Eukaryota > Metazoa > Chordata > Ceratodontiformes > Protopteridae > Protopterus > Protopterus annectens. The sequence continues at coordinate 56,504,971 of NC_056747.1, read as the reverse complement.
AATACCTACCAAATGTTAATACAAGTTCCACAACAGAATAGCTAATACTTCTCTAGTTTATAGTAGAAATTACCCAGGAAATCCTTACTGACTAAGGGGCCATATACAATTCCAGATTAACGCATGAACTTTGTAAGTTCTTTAAAGTGAAACAGCTAAGGACATCTGTACACCATCCTCAAACTGATGGGCTAGTTGAGTGCTTTAATAACATTTTAAAGTCTTTGTTATGAAGGGTATCTTCTCTTGCCTGTAGAGGAAGTCCCCTAAGCCTCAGCTGGATTCATGTCCTTTGGACTAGCAGGAATTTTCCAGGTTTTCTACATATATCAAAAGAAACATGAGAGTAGAAGGAATATTCCCCCTTTAAATCCAACAGAGCAATGTGCAGACTTGCATCATAGGTTAAGCATTATAATGCTTATATTAAAGGGGAAGCACAGGAGGCAAAACCGTGGGCAAATGACAGTGAATGTTCACCTCAGAAATTTCAGACAAGCAGATAAATTCAAAACAGATGAGACATTATCACTGTCTCAGAAACAAGAAATAAAAGAATTTGTAAGCAGGAATAATGCAGCATTTTCAGAGTTGCCTGACAGAACCAGTATAACACAACACAAAATAGGCACCATGACTGGTGAGAACAGAATTTTGAAACTGGAATGCCAACATCAAGCAGTTACAAAAGTGAAATAGAAAATTCTCAAACTTGGGGGTCATAGAAGAATCACAAAGTAAGTCCAATAGCCCAATTACATTGGTTTCCAAGGCTGATGGGTCTATAAGGTTTTGAAGTTTCTTCAGAAAATGAAATACCATATCCGAATTTGATTCATGCCCCATGTCCTGAGTGCATCAGTACACTGCAAACTGACCAAGGCTATATTTTTTCCCAAGGTCAGATTTCTGTCCACATTTGACCTAAACACAAGCCATTGGAAATATCCTCTGTCCCCAGAAGCCAAAAGAAAAATCATCATTGCTACACCAGAAGGACTCTTACAGTAGAGAGTTCAGCCTTTTGGTCACTGTGGAGTGCCTGTAACATACCACAGGTTGGCGGGCAAAATTCTTATATCCTGTAGAAGACACATATATCACGTTCTCAATTAAAAAAAAATAATTTAAGCATTAGTCTAAATTAATTACTTTCAGGCCAAAATCTAGTAATAACATCATTAAACTGAAATGCCAACTCACCTGTTTAAATTGCTGTCTCCTACTCTACATTCAAGACCCCAGTGAAACAGCCATCCGCCTCAGCCAGACACTCCCCAACTGCAGGAAATATACAGGGATGTCTTTGGCCACACAAAAATCATTGGCCAACAAAAGAACTAAAGCATCTCCTTAAACTAAGAGATGAAGTATAACAAAAATGGAAGCACAATCCCTTACCAGAAACACATGTCAGGTTTACCTCTCTGTGTACCCTTGCCAGAAAATCAATTCAAAGTAAAAGTGTAACCACTACAAAACCACAAGGTTCTCCCTACTAAGAAAACCAAAAAGTTTTGGAATGAGATCAACCTAATAACTGGACATAAATCCCAACATAGCAGCGCTCATCCTAACTTTCTCTGTCCTTAAAATCCAAGGTCACTTGCACAGACCTGTTTAACAAATTCAGCAATCTTCCACAGATCAACAATAACATCTACTTGCCATCCCAGATCCACCTTCACCCCCCAATTCATTCCATCATTCTCTTTTAAAAAAATAAGAACTAAGGTCAATGACACACAACTTAATCAAATGTAGATTGACATCACACTTGGTCCAGACAACCTTGTGCCCCGGTCCTTTCATCTCTACAAAGACTTCCTCATCCTTCAACTCATTCACACATACAACCTCTGTCGCCCTAAAAATATCATTCCTCTGAAAACTGCATTAATGAGAACAATCCCCAAAGAACAGTACCATGATTACATTGTCATCCTGTTTCGATAGTCCCCAAAATCCTACAGAAAATTACTAGAGGTCAAACAACTGCATACATACAATACCATCTCCTCTACAAAAAGCGAAACCGATTTTGGACAGGCTGATGCCCCCTTTCTCCCGAAATGACAAAATCCTAATTAATTAATATGGACAAAGGCACCCTCAGTGGGCCAATCTGCATAGAACCCACAAAGGCTTTTGATCTCTTAGCCCATAGCCTGGTGCACAACAATTTAACAAAAATCAGCATTGTCGATTATGCCAAAACATGGTTCTGTGACTTCCTTGCTTGTAGACCCTGAAGAATAAGAGATGCTCCTTCATTTCTAAAGCAAAAAATATATACTGCAAAAAGTGGTTCCCCAGGTATTCTTGCTAGCTTCCTTACCCTTCACTCTTTTTATCAATAAACTACCATATGGCCGTCCACATATATAACTTACCCTATATGCAGATGATATGGTCATATTCAGAGCCAACAAGTCGCACACTCAGACAAAAAATGTAGCTATAAGACAACCTGCAAGCACCCAGTCTGTGGTCTCTCTGATGCAATCTATTATTCAGCCCTTCAGAAACAAAATTTATCCTATTTGGTGCACATCAAAACTTAGCCAAGGCACCCCATTTCTCCAATATTAAAGACCTAAACAGCTCAAGCTCAGAACCAGCTACTTCCTTCAAATGTCTGGGAATATGAATCAACCAATTCCTTAAATTCCTACAGCTCAGATGATGTAGAGGTACATTGCCATGATTGTAGTGCACAGGGACCTGGGTTCAAGACTTGAGAGTGATGACTTTATACTTTATTGTGTCTTTAATTTATGTAATGCATCTTCTGGAGCTTTTGTCCCCCAGGCCTCCACTGAAAATGGACCTGTGTCCAGTCGGACTTTCCCAGTAAACAAATGTAAAATAAAAAATAAATAAATAAAATAAATTCCATCAAGACATAAAACAAACTATGTCCTTCTCAATTAGCCCCAGCTAAAGCTGCAAAGGAATACTCCTATCACAACTAGAATATGCCCTACCAATAATAGCTGCAGCAGCCAAGAAAAAATAATTAATCTTACATACCATTTCCAATAAAATCTGACACTTCACCTCTCACTCCTCCCCCAAAAATACCACTGCCTGCCAATCTTAAAAGCCAAATGATGTCCAATCCACCAAAGGGTAAACCTTCTATTTGTCTCCCTACTAAACAAAATCCTTTTTCCCCAAAACATCCTCTTGTGTCATGAATAACTTCACCACTAAAAGCTTCTCATACAACCCAGAAATCTCTTACAATCTGCTCCTACCCTGCAAGCTTCAAACACTACACTTTACTGGTCAGACATTGCATTTTTCTAGTTTTCCTGCATAACTTTGAGAATCAATTTCTAAATCGTTGAAAAACCTACAATCCTGCACACGGAATTTAGACCCCAACTATAAAAAAAAAAAAAAAAAAAAAAAAAAAAAAAGAACTCCATACTCAAAGCAAATGCCCTCAAGCAGGACACATTACCTAAAATTCACCATCCAATTACTCTTATTGTACCATTCTCCCTTACCCCTTTTTGTTTATTTTATTTTATTTATTTATTTTTTGTCTCAATGCCTATTTTTGTAATTTGCTGTTGTCTTCAGTGTATTGCTCTTAAGCTGTGTCTGTAATTGATCCAATGAGATCCTTCCTTGGTAAACAAACAGACGTGTGCATAAATAAATAATTAAGTATAATATTCATCAACCTACCTGGTTGATATATTAATCTTTCCTGAATACAGAGAAAGTCATCACCATAAAGTCCAAGCCATTTTTGATTGCTTAAATAAAGGTGAGTTGACTGCTGACCCAGTTAGGTACAGGTAAGGAATGGCAGAGGTCTAACTTAGGCATGTATTAGGCTGAAAGAAAAGGCAGAGGCTGAGGAAACTGAAGCAGTATAAAACTGGTCCATGCCAACTACTAAGAAACAGATTAAGGTGTTTTTGGACTGGCAAGCTATCATAAATTCATTCCTAATTTTGTTACCATTACTTACCCTATGACTGATTTGTCCAAGCATAATAGTCCCTTGAAGCTTAAACGTTCAGGTGAATATAAGATATGCTGCATTCAGAACCAATACTGCTTGCACAATAATTTTCAAAGCAATGCTTCATTCCCATAGATGCCTCAGAGGTAGGCATAGGTGCAGACTGTCTCAGATTATAGCAAGGAAGGAATACACCATCTGTGATATTAGTAAAAAACTCAACTATGCACAGAGACATTATTTAGGTATTGCCAAATAAAGCTTTGTGCAAAATAGACCCTCACCAGCTTAAAGTGCTACTTATTGGGTTGAGAATTTCTGTTAACTACTGAGCATGTCCTTTTATGACGGCTTTATGGTTAGAAGGAGTGTGACCTAAAATTATACAGCTAGGCCTTGACCCTCCAAAATTCTAATTTCAAAATTCTGCATCATCCAGTCCCCAGTCATTTGAATGTGAATGGGATGTCTTAGGCTTATGTCCCATCTAATGGTGCTAGAACTATTAGCCCGATGGTGGGAGGGGGTCATGTAGCAGTGTGACTGCTGCTCCTGGCAGCCATGATGCTTACACTGGTTCTCTGTCCACATAATTTACAAGGTTGGGTTGTCTTTACCAGAGTGTTTGTCACAGAAGGGAAATGCAGAGTGTTTGTAGCAGGCAGGCAAACCATAGAATGGTTTTTGATGATAACTGATAAAGAATAAGTGCCTCTCGGAGTAAATCATGTCCACTACCCCCCTGAGACAGTTAGAATTCAGACTGCTGGTTCTACAGAGGGTTTCTAAAGAGGTATTTCCTGGGAAATGCATGTGAACTATAAAGGCAGTCTGGAAGTTGTCCCTGAAAATAGGAACTGTGATAGGAGCTGTTCTGGTATAGAGAAACTGATGAAAGGACCCCTGCTTGTGTAGTATAGATTGCAGAATGGGAATGAACGGGACCAGTAAATATTTGTTTTACTGAGTGAAAAGAGGCCACAGTTTAATGAACTATACAAATAAGATATCTGCGCTGCCTGAAACAGATTGCCAGTGCATTCACAACTGCTGTTATTATGATTATTATTTATTTCACCCCACAGCGTGCCAAGAAAAGGAATTGAATGTTTCCCGTGTAAATAAACTTCAGCTTAAGTATGACAAAATGGTTCCAAAGACTGTGTTTTATTTCTTGAGGTACATTTAAGTTGCTACAGATGATATGTATATACATAGTTTATATACTGTTTACTTATTTGGCAATAACTGTCAGCATGGAAGTAGATGGTCAACAGACCACACTGCTTTGCTGGGATGTGCTGCATCTTTCCCCTCTAGGCTTGTGAATATTAAATAAAACATTGTCTTCTCCATAGTGTTTTTTTAGGCGATGCCAAACTGAAAGTACTTCCGACATAGCAAATCAAAACCAAGAAAATGTAAAGGCATTACTGCTCAATGCTAAGAGTCTAAACAAGCAACTCCACTCCCTACAAGATCTCTACACATACTTCTCAACCTCTTAGGCCACAAAATCTGGGCAAAGCCTAAAATGATGGGAGGAAAAATAGGGACAGATTTTAAATATTGCTCTTACAAACTTAGAAAGTTGATAGAATAATTGGTTTTGCATTAGGATGGATTTTCTGAAGGATGTGGAGTCTTAAACTCAAATCTTTGTCATTATTTCATGACTCCAATCCTCGGCTATTTGCCAGAAAGGGACAGATATTAGGGGGAACACACCAAAAATATGAGGCAGAAATCTGCACATTCTGCGAAAACCTGTACAGTTGAGAGGTATGTCTCCATACCGTATAGAATGCTGATGTCTGTGCAGTCGGGGAGACATGGTTTAAAGCCAAGGAGAGCATCGTGGGAGTGGAAGGCTATAATACCTCCACACAGTTATACCACCTACCACACAGACAGGGACTAGTGGTGAAGGTGTCTCAGTTTACATCAAAAATAAAAAAAAATTCAATGCTAGTCAAACAGGACAATGCAATTGAGCTTCTCCATGTTTAAATCACTATAGGCAAAATCCCATACCACTTCCTTGCAAGCTATAGGTTCCCCTCTGTGACCCTGAAAAATGATGACACGTATTTAAGGTTCCTGAAAACACTCATCATCCAACTCAATACCATATTCACAAGTGACTTTAATTATCCCACTCTTACTTGGAATCATATTTGACACCAAATGTGCAGGCACAGAGATTCCTGGATTTTGTAAACACAAACTCTCTAGATCAGATTGTTAATATGCCGACCGGGGTGCAAACATACTGAATCTGGTCCTCAATTATATAGGAGAGTGCTGCACACCTCCTAGTATAATGTTCTCTCTGGTGAGGTCAGACCACAAAATAGTCAACTTTGAAGTAAAAATAATATGCATAACCCCAGCTAACCCTCAAATATTCAGGAACTACTTTAAGACTAACTTCCTACTATCTACTGATAATCTGGAAAAATTTCAGGCACCCCTAAACCCTGAGAAAATGGGTCTATATTAGATGAACGATAGTTCATCTTAGCAAACACTCACATGAACGAATATCCAGGTACTTGAAACTGCATCCCCCCCCCCCCAAAATATATATTCCAACTCCGAGATCTCACTACAGTGAGGAAAGGGCAAATATTCCCATCTTCACTGTACCATGATCTCGCAATTGCGGTTTCGAGTTCTGCAATATTCGCTCATGTGAGCACTAAGATGAACTTTCGTTCATCTAATATAGACCCGAGAAAACTGCTGCCTACACAAAACTGAAACGGTATACAGACATGTTCATAGCTACACAGAGGCAGCTGAACCCATTAGGAATAAGTACAGAAGTAACTAAAATCATGGTAAAAATTAGAAGGTGTACCACCCGGTAGGATAAAAGCACTTTTATCTAAATAAACAAAAAAACAATTCAGAGGACAAATACAGTCTACCAAAGCCAAATTTCAGGTAAGTGTGGCTTCCCAGACCAAGAACAAACACAAGGCATTCTTAGCTATGTCTGCAACTTTAAAGGCAATACACAATTGTGTGGAGAGCTCATTGTTAATGGAACCACATAAACTGAGCCAGAAGATATAGCAAATCTACTAGGAGACAAATTCAGCTCTAACTTTACCCATCTCTCCCCCAGGCTTCCCTTCAGTAAATGCCATTAATTATAACTCCACATACTATCACTAGGAAACAGGGCCTCAATGCTCTGTCTAAGGCCAAGAGCATTGCACTGATGGGCCCCAACACTATCCTAGGCTGCCTTCTAAATAGAATGAATCATAACCTATCAGGCCGTCTGGAACCACTATGTAACTGCAACCTCTAAACAGACTTCATGCCTCACAAATGGAGAACAGCAACCATTATCCCCCTGCACAATGATGGACCATCTACAGACCCTAGAAACTACAGACCCATGAGTCTCACTAATCTCATATGCAAAGCCGTGAAAAAAATTATCATGGAACTGATAAATAATGATATAGGAAACCTCCAGACACTGGACCTAACCCAGTTTGGTTTTCACAAGGGCAGGTCATGCCTACTCAAGCTGGTGGACTTCTTTGAGAAGGTCCCCAGTGCAAGGGATGAAAACAAAATGGTTCACACTGCCTATGTGACCTGGCCAAGTCACTTGGCACAATATCCCCACTCAGGCATTATTGACAAATTCAAGAGGTTAGGCATACAAACTTATGTCAGGAAGTAAATGCACACACAGCCAGGAAATGGAACAGCTTGTTGTAAGTTCACCAAGGCAGATTCAGTAAATCCAGGTAGGCACCAAACGAATTCAAATAATTCCTTTATTCAGAACCACAGAATAATAACACACAAGCGCTTTCGCTCAGAGGAATTCTGAGCTTTATCAAGTGACACCATGCTGTTGAATTAGGTGTCTTATATACCTTGAAAATCCTAGGTTAATTAGAAAGCACTACCAATTAACATTTTAAAGAGACTGTGCACTATTCCACATGCTTAAAAATTCCTTTAAAACAAAATATATAAAAAAATATAATAGATTGCTTAAAATAATGCATTAATGCATCTGTCACTACTAAAAATGCTAATAGCTTAAAAATAAACAAAACATTGTGCACTGTTAGCATAGTGTTTAACTTTGTAATAAAATTTGCTTTGTGCAAAAAGTTGCACTTCTTTTGAAAATTGGGATAAGATGGAGTGACTTGACGTACCAACTGTTGTTCGTGTAAGTATAATATAAGGCTAATGTCTAGTATGGGTATGACAATATTTTCCTTTTCTTGGTCTTGTTGACAACCCTGCTGGAAAAAGAACACTATATCTTAACCAAGTTAAACTATGCTGTACAATAGGTCTTTCCTTAACATAGACTTTGTATAGTGTAGCATTAAGTGAAAATCATGCCCATGTGTATGAGTACTTGCCATAAAAAATTATCATGGAACTGATAAATAATGATATAGGAAACCTCCAGACACTGGACCTAACCCAGTTTGGTTTTCACAAGGGCAGGCCATGCCTACTCAAGCTGGTGGACTTCTTTGAGAAGGTCCCCAGTGCAAGGGATGAAAACAAAATGGTTCACACTGCCTATGTGACCTGGCCAAGTCACTTGGCACAATATCCCCACTCAGGCATTATTGACAAATTCAAGAGGTTAGGCATACAAACTTATGTCACCTGGTGGATAGCCAGCTGGTGCACAGGCAGGACAAAGGAAGTTAGAGTTGGGGAGTCCACCTCTATAAAGATGTCAGTCACCGGTGGAGTCCCTCAAGGATAGGTCCTGAAACCACTACATTTTGGCATCTACATCTCTGAAGTCAAGGGCAACATCAAAGGAATCTACCTGACTAAATTTGCAGGTAATTGCAAATTAGGATCAATCATAGAATCCCCCACCAACACTAATGTTCTCCAGGAAGGGCTGACAGACAAATAACTGGTATCAGTGCCATGGACTAAAACTAAATGCAAAGAAATGCATAACAGTATGCTTTGGGAAGTCAGCCACCCCTGGTAACTATCCTATTGACAGCACACCCCTAAGAACTGACCCAGTAGTCTATGTTGTGCAACTTAGAAACAAAGGTAGGACATCAAGGCCACTGTATTTGGCATTCATTAGACCAATCATTGAGTGCAATGCCCCATCTATATGTACCTAACCAGGCATATACAACAACTGGAAGTTCCACAGACTAAAAGAATATAGGTCATAAATAACATGCCCTGTACTGACTGCCTCAAAACCCTATCCCTGTATTCTGTCTCCTACAGGCTGTTGAGGGGAGGTCTATGCCTGTAATACAAGTCATTGTCAGACCCCACTCTGATAGATCTCCTGGATATCCACAAAAAAAAAAAAAAAAACAACGGAAGAGAATTACCTATTCCAAAGACTAAACGGGAGATTTCTCGTACCCTACCTGCAATGCCAACACTAAGATGGCACACACAACATGCAGGGCACCTTGCTACCCTGCATACACATCCAACATTCCACAATCTCACTTACCTGGCACCTCCACTTTAAACCTTCGATGTTCTGAACATCGATGTTCTTGTCTCGATTATCAGAATGTCGATGTTCTGAACATTCGATTATTTAAAGTGAACCCATATGTATATATATATGTATATATATCTATATATATATATATATATAAAAGGATCTGCTGGAGAGACAGGTGTATATCCCAGAGACTACCCCCTTCTCTGGAACAGGCTCCCCATCCATGGGGAAATTCATCCCTGGTCTGGCACCTATGTCTCTAATGGACACAGGTAGCCGTAAATGGTTCATCCCTGAAGCCCTGTCTTGTAAATGTTTCATCTCCTAAGCCCCTGCTTGCACTTACCCAAGGGTACCAGAACTTGTCAGAGATTTGGGATGCATGGCTAGGGTTAAGAAGACGCCAACAATTTTTAGCTGAGTTCACACCTGTGAACCTACAGATGTAGTGTTGATGTAGTACAGATTTAATAATCAGAAAATCCAGATTTTTTTGTCATCTTCATTTACTTACAGTTAAAGCTAACTTTTTTGTACATGGCAGGGGTAAGGGACTTGATGATGCATTTAGGATTTTTATGTAGGTAATTGGAGTGGTTTGTCCTACTGAGTATAGAAAAAGTAAGGAGACAAGGGAACAGAGATGTACAGAGTTTTCTATGGACAGCAGTTTCTGTTTGGTACATTTTTGTGATATAGCAGATTTCTATGCAAGTGGGATGCATAACAGTGACAGGCATAGCTTATTCTAAAGGTTAGCTTAGTATAAAAATGATTTCCTTGTCTATGTTTAGACATTTGTATGCCTGCCAGGTTCAGAGAGGTGGACCTTGGTTCTCTTTGAGGAATGAACTGAGTAAGCAAGTTTTGCTTCTTGACATTTTTGCAGAATATGTAGTATTTTATTGCCTATTTTAGTCTGCAAATTTATTATAACACTGCTCTGGTTTAGTAAGTAATAATGTCAAAAATTTAGCTAGCATAGCGAAGTTGTACAGAAGGCTAAGAAAGAGAAAGGTTTGTGCAGTAACTGATCCTGAATGGTTTAATTTATATGTCCCTTTTTTGACCGTGTGATGAATGTGGGTATCACATTTTAATTGTTCTTGCTGTTGTTGTTTCTTTGATGGTGCTCAGTAGTTTTGTGTTGTCAGTAATGCCATTGAGAATAGTATTTATTCAGCAAATTAGTTGGTAATTGTTTGTGGGTTGAGGGGTTCTCAAATGTAGACGAGTTTGTTAACCATTGCTCTAGATTGTTGAAGAAGGACAGGAAAGTGGATTTAGGTTAATTATTGATGAATCTGAGGCTATTAGAAGTGAGTTGTCTATGTGCTGTACCAAATTAGAGTCTGCAAAGAAGTAATGAGTTGCTCCATTTGGGCCCCCTATTCTGTATTTATGGTAATGAGTTGCTCCATTTTGGCCCCCTACTCTGTATTTATGGTGCTGCAAATTATTACAGGCATGTTAACTTGTAGTGCTTCTGTCATCTTTGGGCTCACAAATGGAAACATAGGGTTCAAAGGTTCATAGATAAGTACTAGACAGTCAGTCTGCAGACAATACATAGGTTCATGGGTTCAAAGATAAGTACTAGACAGTCTGCAAGGAATACATAGGTTCATAGGTTTGTAGATAAGTACTAGACAATCAAATTGCAGACAATACATAGCTTCATAGGTTCATATATAAGTACTAGACAATCAGTCTGCAGACAATACATAGGTTCATAGGTTCGTAGATAAGTACTAAACAAACCATTACAAACCTAGCCAAAATCCCCTATTCAAAAGTCATTTCTACCTTAAAAAAGGACAAGATAAGACAGACCGCAGAGAATTTGAGGCTGCCCATCCAATTATCTAGGTTGCTTGGTATGTAGTGAAAGTTTATTCCAGAGATGATGAATATGTTGGAGTATAAATCTATAATATCAATATGACTTTATCCGCTGATTAAGTTTTAATTCCTTTAACTGAGTATTTGAGGTACCATTAGTTCTGTGAAGGAATAGGAGATCAAATAGGGTTGGAACTTTCATGACTTGAAAGGCTAGACACAGATCTCCATGGAGAGTCTATAAGGGACTGATTACAGAGAAAGAGTAACAGACTCTTTTCTAGTAACTAAAATTTTTGAGGCTGATCTCTTTAGTTATGAATCTCTGAGGTTTCTCATGTTGTGTGATATTCTTAGAGGAATGCATGCCAAACTTTGCATTAAATTCAATATAGGGTCTGATACGATATGAGTAAAGAGGAATTAAAACTTATTTGGATTTAATGGAGATGCCTTTGGAAATTAGATGAACCAGATAAAAGGCTTTCAGAAGTACTGTAGAGACATGATGGTCAAATGCTAAGGAATTATCAAAAATAGTGCCTGAATCCCTTACAACAGTGTTTGATTTGAGGGGCGCATCACCTATAGGTTATGTTTTTTTTTTTTACCAAAATGAGCTAGGCTATATTTGTTTACATTTAATTTTTGTCCTTTGTCCTTATACCTTTTATTAACATGGTTTAACCCATGTTGGAGCATCTCTGAGTCTGTTGAAGATCGAATAACAACACGCAATTTACAATCATATGCAAATTTTGTTAATCATAGGCTAGGAGTTCTGGCCTGAAGGTTTGAGAAATAAATGCCAGATAGGAAGAGGGCCCAAAACTGAGCCCTATGGCAAACCATATGCTAACTTTTTTGCTTTTAGAAGTGGCACATCTGACTCTAACTACATGGGCTCTTTCAGACAACCAGTTAGGCATCCTCTGCACAAAGGATTTATATTTAGAATTGCAAGTCTTTCAATAATGCCTGCATGGGGAATAATGTCAAAGGCCTTGGCCAGGTCTAGATATTCTATGTACTCTGAATTACCAATGTCCACTGCTTCTGCTACTTTTTCAAATAAATTAATAAGGTTAAAGAAACAGGGCCTTCCTTTGCAAAGCTGAATTGATGTGAGTACAGGGTTAAAAGATTTTCAATTTCCAGATTAATGAGGTCTGAGATAATACTCTTCATAGCTTTACATATAAGGTTAGTGAGACTTATGGGTCTATAATTATCAGGGTCTGTGGTTGGGCCACCCTTGTGTAATGGCATTATGATGGCTGTTTTTCAGACTTCAGGCATGTAACCAGTCAGTATACCTCTCAACTGTACAGATTTTTGCAGAATGACCAGATTTTTGCCTCATATTTTTGGTCCGTTTTTCATAAAATTGTGTTTTTTCTAGCAAATTAGTAGCAAATCATTAAAGACTGAAGTTAGAAAATAATGGCAGGCATTTGAGTTTTAGATTTCATACCCTTCAGAAAATCCATGCTAATGCAACATCTGTTATTCTGTCAACTTTCTAAGTTTATAAGAGCAATATTTAAAAATTGTCCCTATTTTTGGACCTTTGTCCCACTTTTATTCATGGCTTTGTCAAGATGTCTTGCTCTAAGAGGTTGAGAGGTATGAACCAATAGGGAAGGTTAAATTAAAGAGGTTAAGCAGGGTTTTAGACGGCCATATTTGGCACTGATAGTCAGGCAACCTGGTGAGTTATCAGGGCCCATGGATTAAGTATTCTTCATTTTTGAAAGGGTTGCTAGAACTTGTTCCATAGTAATTAAGTGTGGGTGGGGGTGACTGGGATTGTGGAATCCCAGTCACCCCCTTTAATTGAATAGCTGTAACTGTTGATGGAGTAAAATGTGCACTAAATTTGTTAACTAAGATATTAGCTATTTCCTTTGGGTCAGAAAAATGTAGTGTTATTGTGGACTAGCTCCAAACATTGGCACATATTTGTTCTTAACTTCCTCACATAGTTAAAAAAAGATCTGTAATTATTTTTTGGTTTCAGTGGCTACTTTAAGTTCATACTCAGCTTTGAGCTTCCTAATAGTTCCCTTAACGTCTCTGTTAACCTGCATAAATGTTCTCTTAGTGTAGGTAAAATGTGATCTCTAGTAAGCATTAAGCGGTGTCTTTCTCTTATATATAATTTATTTATATGGGTATTCCTCAACAGCTTTGTTTTTAAGTTTATCATTATATTTGTTGCAGACAGGGACTGCCTTATCTATACAACTGTTTAAGAGGGGGGTAGAATTCACAGGTGTAAATAGCAGCTTTTGCAATAGGATCATTCAGAGGAGATTTACATCAGTATTTATTTAAGTCATTAAATAACTGAAGAAAGAATGCTTTTGAGAAGTCCCTAAACACTGAGAAATTTACAAGGAGAGTACTACCAGTTTTAAAGGAAAAGGGCCATAATTATTGTCTGATTTAACAAGACATGATGATACATAAGGAGCTGTGCAAGAAGTGACCACATTTGTGAGGACCAGATCCATGACATTGTGGCCCAAGTAGGATAGTTAACTATTTGTGAAAGAGAGTATTTATAATGTTAAGAAAATGCTGGACATGCTGACCATTTGCAGTGCAAGTCAGCCATTTTATTGCTGGATAGATGAAGTCTTCCAGTAGAAAGGCCTTGGGGTTTAATGGGAATTTCAGTTAATGTGTTAAGATAACTATCATGTTCAGAGGGGGATGGGGGTGATTTGTAGCCAAATATGAAGTGGTGATTAGTTTTGTTTATGGTGATTTGGACTTCTAGGGGTTCACATGTGGTGTCTCAAGGGATCTGTTGTGAGGTGATGATATCCTTGACAAATACTGATACTCCCCCACATTCAACAGTATGTCTGAAGACATGATAGGTGTTATACCTAGGACTCTCCCACAATCATCAGTGGGTCTGAAGACATGATCGGCGTTATACTCATGAATAGAGACAGTGCCTTCATTACTCTGAAACCAAACTGCTGTAACTATACATGCATCAATGTGCTCACGTTGCAGGAGACCCTCGATTTGGGGATTTTTTTTTTTGTTAAGACTCCTGGTATTGAGTGGAGCCACATTAATGTGTTTCAAGTTACAATTTAGTAGGCTGAAATGTCTATCAGATGGAGTCTGCCCAATAGGACACTATGGTGGGTCTTATTAATGTTTGTTTACCTCACATATTATTATCATGTATTGTACATTCTTTCATATACTTTTTATTATTATTACTATTATTATTATTATTATTATTAATATTATTAATATTATTAATATTATTATTATTATTAATATAACTAGATTGTGGTTGAAAAAGAGCAGATTGTCCAATCTATCCACATGCAAAATAAATAAAGTAAGAAATATCCCAAAGCAATATCAGGATGCAGGAAAGATATTTTTATATTCCAGGAAAAGAAAACATGTATGGCAGGTATCAGCTTGTCTGTCATATGAAAAGACAGGAAGTAGAACAAATCATGGCGGACAAACGATGCTACCCTGCTGGGCAGGACAATGAAGTGTAAAGCTCATAATACTGGATAAGGAACTGGAGGAAAGTCTATGTCTGTAAGGAATACAGAGCATGCAAACAGATATGCCCTACCCAGAGGACTGATCAGGTTGTAAACATTCTGCTTTTTAATAGCACAGAATACCAGGACAAAGTGTTATGTAACTGTGGTAAGAGGCTGCAAGGAAATAGTAATTTGTTAAAAGAGGTGAGCAGGCTACTGGTAGGGATGCAATGGTTATGAAACCAAGTTTGGCAGATGTGGTAAGCTGTGGTAAACATGGTGAACAGACAGTCCCGGCACATTAAGAATTCTCTACAGGAACTGCTGAAAAAGGTGTGCAACTGGTTTGGTATAGTAATACTCAAAAATTGTATAAGAATCCAACAGACCATAAGAATAAACTCCGCATGTGCTGACCACAATCTTCTTTAATGAACCAAGGATAAAATTCAGAAATTCAGCGCTATCGTCTGCTGCAGGCAGACTTCATCAGAATAATAAATTCACAGTTCCTCTCCTTCTTATATATTTGAGTTAAAACAATTTACTACATAATTGTTGTTAATAATCAATCAAATCTGTTAATTAGAACAATTAAAATGCTTATATTCCGTAACTGCTTTGCTTCCTTATATGGTCATGACACAAAAGGCAGGAAGTATGTATAAACATGAACCATAAAATACGTATTTTTCTGAATGCTTTACAAAATACCATTCAGAAGTTCCTTTCCTGTTTTTTTCTTTTTTTCTTCTTTCAAAACTTATTAATGCTTAAATTAAATTAAATTAAACTCCTTGCACAGTTTTCTGTTTTCTTTGATAAAATATATTATAATCAATATACACAGAAATATAATATGTATGTTCACATAATGTTTGAATTTTATATATGCACTTGAAATATGTTACTAACAAGTGTTTGCAAATTTCATATATAGGAACTTGTTTTATATGTTGAATTTACATTCGTTTCATACTTGTAATGTGTAGTAATGAAACTTTTCATTAAAAATTTTCTGTTAAAAATATCCCCCTTCTTAATAAATACCTATTGTTATGGCATAACAACTTCTTGTCTTGTTGAATTTTCTTACATATTTAGGAGTACTTTAAAGTACTCCTAAATATGTAAGAAAATTCAACAAGACAAGAAGTTGTTATGCCATAACAATAGGTATTTATTAAGAAGGGGGATATTTTTAACAGAAAATTTTTAATGAAAAGTTTCATTACTACACGTTACAAGTATGAAACGAATGTAAATTCAACATATAAAACAAGTTCCTATATATGAAATTTGCAAACACTTGTTAGTAACATATTTCAAGTGCATATATAAAATTCAAACATTATGTGAACATACATATTATATTTCTGTGTATATTGATTATAATATATTTTATCAAAGAAAACAGAAAACTGTGCAAGGAGTTTAATTTAATTTAATTTAAGCATTAATAAGTTTTGAAAGAAGAAAAAAAGAAAAAAACAGGAAAGGAACTTCTGAATGGTATTTTGTAAAGCATTCAGAAAAATACGTATTTTATGGTTCATGTTTATACATACTTCCTGCCTTTTGTGTCATGACCATATAAGGAAGCAAAGCAGTTACGGAATATAAGCATTTTAATTGTTCTAATTAACAGATTTGATTGATTATTAACAACAATTATGTAGTAAATTGTTTTAACTCAAATATATAAGAAGGAGAGGAACTGTGAATTTATTATTCTGATGAAGTCTGCCTGCAGCAGACGATAGCGCTGAATTTCTGAATTTTATCCTTGGTTCATTAAAGAAGATTGTGGTCAGCACATGCGGAGTTTATTCTTATGGTTTGGTATAGTAGCTTCTTTTGCAACAAATACAGATTGTATATATGTTATGTTTCTTAGTTTGTAACTGTGCAATTCTTTATCAAAACAGATGTGAACTGGGGCTCATCAACCCAGGCTCTAACATACCTGAATGCCCTGCAACATGCAATGCACCTGTATGGGGTTGAGGACCATGTGAAAAATTTCAGGTATGTCATTTCATTCTTACAGTCAGGTATTTGAACAGTATCTGTGAATGATTGCATTTTAATGATTTTTCCCTGTTTGGGAAGAGAGTCAGGGACATTGAAAAACAAGGAAAATTTTTTCCTGCTTTAATATTTTATTTATATCTGACCCTGTTTTCAACAAAGACTCAGGGATGCCCTTTTTTAAGTTGCGTGCTATATACTGCTTCAGTATTGCATGGATCCTAGGCCTCTTGGCATCTGATTTTCTGAAATGGAAATTGATCTGGCAGTAAACATTGAGATGCCACAAACAGAAGCCTAAGGCCACAGAATACCACTGCCTCACTTCATCCCTGGAACACAAGGGCCACGTAGATATGTTCAGATACAGTGACTCCAGTAATGCACTAATGGGGTTGTCTGGTTTCAAGGCAAGTTGTAGCTAGCCAATGACAAAATCGCATACATCTATATCATAAGCAGCCTTGCTTCCTGTCATTTAAGTGTCTTTGGCTAAGATCCCTAAAAGCAGATGTGTGCCATTTACTCCTAGCAAGTGCTGCCCATAGTGACCATGTTTATTCAGGACAGCCATCTGCAGGACATGAATGTCTGAAGTGCTGGTAGTGTGGGTGGTTTAATGGTGACCTTTAACACATATGGAAAGGGCAATACACTTGGGGAGCAAGAGAGTTAGATAGTCAAATATACATTGGGGGTGGATCAGGTAAGGCCAAGCATATAATTTACATCACAACAGATCCTGGGAGAGTGAGGACATAATCCATTCTGCAGCTGTGAGTGAATCAGGAAACGTGACTTGTTCTTGTACAAACAGCATTGGGACCTTAGGGATTAGGGTGCAGTATGTGTGTGTGTGGGGGGGAATCCATGTATGGTTAAAGAATACTTCACTTGACAACAAAAATTGGAGTGGATGATGGTGCCAATGGACACAACAGGATATTATATATATAAAACAGGGATTGGGGTTGTGATTAGTAGTGCCAAGAAGTTATTGACATTACATGAAGAAATGGAATGAGTGAGGATGCCACTTGATAACTTGTAGAGACAATAGCTGGTGACTAGCAGACCAGCCCTGTTTTCTGGACCGCATTTGTATTGAAGAAGAAAGTTCTGCTGAAATGAGTAATAGTGGACTATAAATGGCACATCTCTCCCCTGTAGGATTTTCATCTTAAGATACATTTAGCCAAGAAAATCAAATAATATTATTCACAGTGAAACTCTGAAAGACATAATCCTTTTGGGATATCTAATTCCCCTCTGGGACACAGATTATGTACAGCTAGACTTTAGTGAAATCTTCAACTACATAATGCTTGTTGGGGTAAGTGACCTTTTAACATTATTATATTAAAACTAATACAGGGTACATGGTAGGTGTGGGCAATGTCTTGCTAACAACATTTCTACAAAAATGGGTGGAAACTCCTGTAGCACTCTGTAGGGAAAATTGGGTGTTACTCATATCAAATGTGTAAAACATGAATGTAAACATATCGCACAAGCTAAAATGCATTTTATTGTGATTTTACTAGATTTCTGTCCATTCTCTGGTAAAGTTGAGCAGTAAAACACCAGACAGTGAATCTCTGCATGTGCTAATTGGACTGATTGTTTGGATATTTGAGTGGTACCGGTGGTTAAATAATAGCAGATGAAACACATTCTAAAGGCAATATATCAGCTCACAAAGCTAACATTTACCTTGTAATGATGTAACTTCAGTGATATGTCATACTGGGTGCAGGGACCTTAGGGAGGGTAGAAATGAAATCATCCTGAAAATAATGTTTTTATTGTATTAACTAAATGAAAATGTCTCAGGATAATATTTCCCATTTAGAGACATTGACATTTTGGGGTATATAAATGCCATACAATTATAATTATTGTAGCTATTTCTAGGGAGATGTTCACAACATATTGAAGGATTTGCACATAACACTCTGCAGATATGTCAATAAGATATAATATTTAATATGTATGTAATAGATTGATACTTACAGTATGAGAGAATATGGTTGTACCACTCCATTTTATAAAGTGTTTATATTCTAAGCAGCTATTGTAATATGCTGTATATAAACCTGAGAGTGAAGCTTGCAGGGTTATAACAAACCTCTCAATCACACCAACATAAATAAACTCATGTCTTCCATAAAACATGCATTGGCTTGAACCTGCCCATGGATCTGAAAGACAGTGTATTTAGCATTGTTGCTCAACTCCCAACACACGAACATATGATCTCATACCCATAATCACAGCTTGTGGAACCTGAATATGCAAGACCTTGTCACAAGCATGTCCCTGTATCAGTGGGAGGACAAGACACACATAAAGTGGCTATGCAAGTTAAGTATCTATCAGCAGAAGACAGCAATAATGACAATACTACAATTAATTACAAGATTTAAACAAATTTGTATAAATGTATAAACACAGTAGAGACTCTAGCAATATATGGAATATGTACAGTATGTATAGCTGTATGCAATCTGACAGCACAGGAGTAGACCATGGACCCTCACCTGCACACACATGTATACTCCTATTAACTGCAGCTGTCACCTGTACACTTCTCTCAGTTATTATAGGATGAGGAGGCAGGGAAGAAGCTGTACTAGTTCAGAGGTAGCCAGGAGTATGGCATCCACAACTAAAAAGATCCAGCTCACCATGACTAAACGGTGGCCTTGCAGAAGGGTACAGGCCATGGCCTGGGCTACAGGATAGCTTTAGAACATCCACTATAGTCAGGTTACCAGACTGTCTCTGTCTTTCAAGGCATCCAAGAAGCCTGGGAATTGGAAAGTTTGACTGTCAGACTGACACAGCAAAGATGACACCCATATGAAATGAGTGCCATGCTGCAGATGCCTTGCTATATCAGTCCAGTACATAGTGGACAAGCAGTTTACAGCATTCTAAGGTGGTTTTTAGAACCTGCACCCTTGTCTATTGTCTCCATCTCAGTTCCCTTGTCAAAGTGTCAGTGAAGCCAGCAATTTGGCAGACAGCTTGGGGTGAGTAGATATTGTCATTCCTATCCTACAAATGGTTGGGGTGGGTAGATGTTGTCATTCCTACCCTACAAATGCTTGGGGTGGGTAGATGTTGTCATTCCTACCATACAAATGCTTGGGGTGGGCATATGTTGTCATTTCTACCCTATGAATGCTTGGGGTGGGTAGATGCTTTCATTCCTACCGTACGAATGCTTGGGGTGGGTAGATGTTGTCATTCCTACCCTACGAATGCTTGGGGTGGGTAGATGTTGTCATTCCTACCCTACAAATGCTTTGGGTGGGTAGATGGTGTCATTCCTACCTTACGAATGCTTGGGGTGGGTAGATGGTGTCATTCCTACTGTACAAAAGCTTGAGGTGGGTAGATGGTGTCATTTCTACCCTACAAATGCTTGGGGTGGGTAGATGGTATCATTCCTACTCTACAGATGTTTGGGGTGGGTAGATGTTGTCACTTCTACCCTACAAATGCTTGGGGTGGGTAGATGTTGTCACTCCTACCCTACAAATGCTTGGGGTGGGTAGATGTTGTCATTCTTACCCTACATATGCTTGGAGTGGGTAGATGTTGTCATTCCTACCGTACACATGCTTGGGGGTAGATGTTGTCATTCCTGCCCTACAAATACTTGGGGGTTGATGTTGTAATTCCTACCCTACACCTGCTTGGGGGTTAGATGTTGTCATTCCTATCCTACAAATGCTTGGGGGGGGGGGTAAATGTCATTCATACCCTACAAATGCTTGGGGGATAGATGTTGTCATTCTTACCCTACAAATGCTGGGGGGGTAGATGTTGTCATTCCTACCCTATAAATGATTGGGGTGAGAAGAAGTTGTCATTCCTACCCTACAAATGCTTGGGGTGGGTAGATGTCAGCATTCCTACTCTACAAATTCTTTGGGTGGTAGATGTCGTCATTCCTTCCCTACAAATGCTTGGAGTGAGTAGGTGTTGTCATCCCTATGCTACAAATGCTTGGGGTGGATAGATGTCATCATTCCTACCCTACAAATGCTTGGGATGCGTAGATGTTGTCATTCCTACCCTACAAATGCTTGGGGTGGGTAGCTGTTGTCACTCCTACCCTACAAATGATTGGGGTGGGTAGATGTTGTCACACCTACCCTACAAATGCTTGAGGTGGGTAGATGTTGTCATTCCTACCCTACAAATGCTTGGGGTGTGTAAATGTTGCCATTCCTACCCTACAAATGCTTGGGGGGTGGGTAGATGTTGTCATCCTTACACTACAAATGCTTGGGGTGGGTAGATGTCATTCCTACAAATGCTTGGGGTGGGTAGATGTTGTCATTCCTGCCCTACAAATGCTTGGGGTGTGTAAATGTCATTCCTGCCCTACAAATGCTTGGGGTGGGTAGAGGTTGTCATCCCTATCCTACGAATGCTTGGGGCGGGTAGATGTTGTCATTCCTACCCTACAAATTCTTGTGATGGGTAGATGTTGCCATTCCTACCCTACAAATCCTTGGGGTGGGTAGATGTTGTCATTCCTACTCTACAAACAGAAGCCTGAATTCAAACCTCTGTCTTGAGTTAGACTATAGTGTAACTGATTAACCCTGCTGTAAAGTTTTTGGAAAATGTCTATTAATCAAGTTTATTTATTTATTTTGTACCCCAGAGCTATGCTAAGCAACCTTTCAGGAAGCTGCACAAAAAAAAAAAAAAAACAGCAACAGCTCCTGGAAGCAATTCCGAAGAAAGTATTACGTTCCAAAAAGGAGAACAAATCCTGCAGTATGAAATGAGAATTAAAGTGCAGAGATTTAACTCCTTAGAATGCCAAATGTCTGAACAAATATTAAAGGTGCATTACCCAGAACATTGTTCTTTGTGCCAGACCATCTGGATTATTGATATGCCAGTAAGACTGCCACAAACTGAACTTAGACGACTCTTAAATTCCATGATAAGTGAGAGCTTGTTAATTCTCAGAGAATATTCCAGTGTTTGAAAGAATTTATGCACTGCAAATGAGGGAATTGGCTGAAGTGACACCTGATGTATGATGGTGTTTCACTTCTGTTAGATGAATGAACAATTTCTAAAATGAGAAACATTTATGAAGTTGCTTGTTGACTAGGATGTGACTTAAATTCATGGAAGACTCTTCCATAAACAGCATCACAGATGAGAGCATTTTAACATATTGAAAAACTGAGCTGAGGCTGTTGAGGCACCATCAAGCCTTTCACATTTTAAATCTGTACATCAAGGGAAGAGAATCCACCTGAAACTGATAGAACTATCCTTTACTTCAGAGCAAAACATAGGTCAAGTTCAAAACTTCCAGTCAGGCTGATCAAGGTGAGCTACTATGCAGCACCATTGACTGTCCCATAAAGGCATGGACAGGTACCGGATAGCATTCAGTCACTTAGTAAAAAACACAGCATGAGAAAAGGACGTGTCCAAAAAGACATCCACAACTAAAAATGATCCAGCCCACCATGATCAGATTGTGAATCTGCAGTAATTATGGTACCTGAAAGGTGTACTCAAATGTGGTGGATGATTGCAGGTTCAGAAACAGACATTGTCTGGTAGTACAACAACAAGGTGTGTATGTACTGCAGACATGATTACTCATTTGTACTGTCTTATCTCGTATGTCATGACTTACCTTGGATGGCAAATAAAATACAAGTGTCCAAAAGAGAGCTCTGACATCATCGAGTGATGAGTATGGGTCAACCATTATCCATATTTCATGAGCGTCACATGATGAAACACCTGGGTTTTGCCCATTTGCGCTGAACAGACCAGATCAGTAAACTGCATGGGCAGCACTGTGGTTTAGCAAAGAGGTTTCTGGATCCAAGGATTGGGGTTAGTTTCTGCCCATCTTCCAAACACATGCTAGTGGATTGATTGCACTACACTGATTATATATGTCTTGCATTTACCCTACCTTAATCATGCAAGTCAGAGTTGAAAATAGTCTGAGAAGGACAAAATCAATTATCTGGTTAACAAAGCAATAAGTAAAATAAATAGTAATAAAATGAAACTGTTCAGGGTGTGTTGTCCACCTCCCTGTCATGTTTACAGTGGATGCTGTACAAT
Organism: Protopterus annectens; assembly: GCF_019279795.1. Classification (NCBI taxonomy): domain Eukaryota; kingdom Metazoa; phylum Chordata; order Ceratodontiformes; family Protopteridae; genus Protopterus; species Protopterus annectens. Next base: position 56,481,954 of record NC_056747.1, on the reverse strand, counting down.
AGCATATGTAATGGGCACATATTCCATAGTGACCCTGGTGGAGTTTTAGAAGGTGCACAACAGGATGGGGACCTGAGTGATGCAGACTTGCCACTGATACATTTAGGGACTTGTGAGACTGATCAGCCTTAGGTTAAATCTATGGGCACCTTCAGATGGTGGACTTGTACACTGAGTTGCCAGTGATAATGTGCCACCCCTGGGAAGATTTGAACAGCAGCAGGGAGGAACACTTACCTGTGGCTGCCTCCTGAAAATGCATTTTTACCACACTAGTAAGGACTTGCCAGTGATGCTGATATGGCAAAAAAGAATCACCAAGTGTGAAATCCTTCCCATTGCTAGCACCCAGAATATGAGTCTGGTCTGCAGTTGCACTGTATAGTATAATATGCATGCACAGCATGCAGTTGGCAGCACTGCAGAAGTTGCAGGTGCAAACAGCTGATTTCAGCCTGCATGTATGCCATGGTGTCTATATTCTTAAGGATATGTTAACTGACTGTGGTCAGCAGGCATTCTCAGTGATATGTGGAGTCTCAAACAGTCTTCCAGCCACGACAGAGCCTTCTCTTATGCATACTGGTAGCCACTTCAGGGCATACCCTACCATACTGGTGTCAGTGTGAAATACCACCTGCCTCATAGCACATGCAGGGTAATGTGGCTGGTGATGCACCATGTGGCAAGGTTGTCAGAGACTAGCTAGAGACATAGCAACCTCCTTGTCCGTGAATCTGTAACTTCTGCTTTGTCCAAAAATGGAGTGGCTATAAGTGTGGTACTCTGTCAAAAAGGCACAGCCATGTTTGAGAGCATATGATCATATGACATATTGTTATTAACCTGTGCTGGATGATGGTACCCAGTTGTCTTGCATTACAAGGGAAATCATGATGCCTTTTTTTATTTTGGTAGAATATCAGTAACCACGGATGGCTACATTTGTGTCACAATACCACCGTACATGCATTGTGTGTGTCAGCCTACCTACTGTTATGTGACAGATGATGAATGAACTTGTCCTGAATGTTGTTAGCCTTATTTATCACTGCTGCTCCCTATCCTGTCATGCTGCTGGTACATGTGTTTTATACTGGGCATCTTCATCAGGTTGTTCATGCCTCCCCACTCATACACGTTTTCTTTCAAGGCTCTGCAGATGATGGTTGCAGCACAGAACATGCAGCAGAGATCTTACATGCATTATAAGAAGCATACTACAATGCTTTTTTGTCCAATCAGCAAAGATGCCTCTTCAGCTAAATAAATGCACTCTGTAATATTTGGTTTGCATCTGTGTTCTCGATTATACAAATTCTCAGCATTGCTGATTGAATTTCATACAAAAGTTATTATATAGGTTTCACAAGGTTATCTCACTTCTAGGAGCTTCCAGCTGTATCAGATTTTCCCAGTGCAGAAGCTCTTATACCACAATGAGGACTGCCAGCTGTTGTCAGCATAGCATCACCTGAGGTATTTTGCACATGTGGTTATTATTCACACAATGTAGCTGCACACTGTGTTTTGTACATGAAGTATTAACCATGTCTGTTAATACATGGGCATCTTTGGTACCTGATACCTGTATATCTCCTGAGTAGACTGAGTTGTGATGACTATAATAGGAATCCCTGCAGTCAGTATAGTAATCACATGAATCCTTGCATTCAGGTGAAAATCCTATTTTAGTAAGAGTTCCATCACCCTTTGTCAATGGCATTTGGATGAGATCAGCAGAATTCTCCATCATTGCGTTGAAAATGCTGTATAGCATTCTAAGGGCTAAAGGGTGAGATATGCAAATGTTATCATCTGCTGGTCTCAAGAATGTCTCACTTACCAGCAGGCACACTGTGGTGCAGACCCTTATCTCTAAGGGAAATGGGTCTTCCACAGTACTGTCATAGACTTGATTGTCCCTTAAAGTTGATTCATGGTGTTTGGACCTTTTTATTGCCTGTCCACCCATTCTTGCTTTGCTGATGTCACATACAACAGGTGCATTTTAATTACTACAAGTGATGATATTATGTTGCTACACGTGGTGCCTGTCGATGTGCTGCAATACCCAGTTTGTTCATTATTACAGTTAGATAAGTGTTCATTTTATCAATAGTCTGTCTCTGTTTTAGCACTGCATTTCACCAGAATTTCCACACACTAACACGCTTGGCACATTCTGTACGTATTCTGTGAACCACACCACCCTTTTTATATGTGCATTTCGTACATAGTAACTTCATTTGCATCTTTTTAAGCAAGGTTCAAATGGCAAATTCATCACCGTAACAGGAACAGGCAAGCAAAAATGAGGGTAATGCTACTCAATGCTAGAAGTCTACATCTCAAAATGCACTCACTCGAGGCACTCCTTAAAATGGAAAACATTGATATCTGTGCAGTGACTGAGACCTGGTTCAAGGCTTTAGAGAGCACCCCTGCATTACCAGGCTATAACTCATACCACACTTTTCAGCCATCTAACCTGGACCAGAATACCAAAGGTGGAGGTGTATCCATATTCATTAAGGATATCCACACTCCCACGCTAGTTGAGCAGTATAATGCATCTGAGGTTATCCAAGTGCAACTAACTCTGGGCAAAACTGCAATCCAAATTGTAGCTTGCTACAGATCCCCCACCATGCCCCAGGAGTCCCACTCCTCTATTCTTGATATACTGGAAAATATTAGGGTTCAACCAAACACCCTAATAATGGGTAATTTCAACTACCCCACCATTAACTGGGAAAACTACTCATATACCAACTCCTTTACTCAACGCTTTCTGGAATTCATAAATTCCAATGCCCTGGCTCAGCTTATCCACACACCCCCACCATGGGCAACAATATCCTAGACCTAGTCATTACCAACATGAGTGACCAGTGTTCCACAGCTGAAGTCAACCCCTCGTTGGTCAGATCCGACCATAAGCTAATCACCCTAGATATCTGCATCCCTCCCCCACCCACCATTAAGGAAACCATGGTAAAAAACTTCTCCAAAGCCAATTTCATGCTTCTTAAAACAGAAGTGGCAAACTTCATGACACCCATGCAGATGGACAATACTGTTATGACTGCTGAATCCTAAACAAATGCACTCTATAAGCACTTACACTAGTGCATGGATCGTGCTATCCCAAACAGATCCAAGAAGCTATCCTCCAAACAAAAAAAGCCAATCTGGTGGTCCCCTGCCATAAACAAACTCTACAACAGAAGGAAGAAACTGTTGCAAAAGAGAGTAAAATCCCATGAGTGGAGGAGCTCCCTGGTCAGCCTCAGTAAGAAGATGAGATCCCTTATAAGATCCTCCAAAGCTAGCTACGAAAACAAAATCACCACTGATTTTAAGGGCAGCCACAAGGCATTCTATATCTATGTCAAGAATCTCAATGGCAACACCCAGATCTGCTCTGAGTTACAGCACAACGGCATGAAAATTACAGAACCAACTGATATTGCCAACATCCTGGCAGATAGGTTCAGTGCTAACTTTACCCCCCTCTCACCCCCTAAAGGGCCCACATCTATACAGGAAGAATGCAGAGTCCCTGTAATCATGTCTATGCAGGTAAAATCTGCACTCTCTTTATTTATTTATTTTATTTTACATTTGTTGACCAGGCTAGTTTAACTGGATGCGTGTCCATTTTCAGCAGAGGCCCGGGGAGATAAGCTCCACTTAAAAAGATTAACAAAAAGATGAACATAAAATGATTGACATATAAATGCATGTACAGAAAGTAATAGCAGATTATTACATAATATTTCAATCGCTGAATACAAAAATTATTACAGAACATTAGATAAATTTGCTAGAAACTCTATTCTCAAGGAAATTTTTTTTTTTTTTTTTTTTTTGTGGATAGAATAAGGAACAGATATAGATTAGTCCATGAAATAAAAGTAATGGTTGAGAAATACTGGGTCAGCAGTGATGATGATAGCAATGCCATTTTTGATTAGTCTGGGTTTGTACAGGGGCATAACCATTGTGTTTTCAGGTAAAGTTTCAATTTTTGTTTAAATAGTGATAAAGAGGACAGTGATGTCAGTTCATTTGGAAGTTGGTTCCAGTATTTTCCAACAGCATTAGAGAACAAAGAGTCACCAGAGATATTGTTGGATATACTTGTGGATACTAGTAATTTCTTGGATGAGCGTAAGGTATTAAGGTTTTATATGGGGTAAAAAGGTTTGATAGTATTGGAGTTCTAGTTGGTTGGAAGAGGGTTTTATGGGCAGTGGTAAGTTGGTTATAATGGAGTTGATTTTTTAGCTCAAGGCAGCCTAGTTGTTTCAGATTATGACAGTGGTGGGTCCTGAAAGAGGAAGATGTGGCAAATCTAGCTATGTTATTATAAGAGTTTGACAGCTTGTTGAGGTTGTTTTTAGTCAGATTTGTGTATATGGATGAAGCATAGAGGAGTGTGGAGATTAAATCAGTATGGGCAATAGAAGTTCTGGCTTGTGGAGTAAGGAATGGCTTTATCCTATAAAGGGAGCCCAGTTTCCTATTTACAGTTTTTATAGTATTGTTAATGTGAGTTTCATAGGTAAGGTTGTTATCTATTGTTATACCTAGAAGTTTAGTGGTTAGATCTGGAGATATAATGGTACCATTATTGGATAGGACTGAGAAGTTTATTGGGCTGGACTTGCGAGTGGGTGTGAAGAGCAATAGTTTTGTCTTTTTGGGGTTCAAGAGGAGACATGGTTGTAAAAATCAGTTTTCTACTATAGTAAACATTTTCTGGGTTAAAGATTGTAGTTCAGATGAGGATTTAGCTGAGCAGATGATTGTAGAATCATCTGCATATTGAATACAGGTAGCTTGAGTAATTGCTAGGTGAAAGTCATTTATATAGATTGAGAATAGGAGGGGACCAAGAATTGAGCCCTGAGGGACTCCTAGTGTAACGGGGAGATGTGAAGATAGGTTATTGTCCCAAAGCACAGCTTGTTGTCTGTTGTTAAGGTACGATTGGAACCACTGAATAACCAGTGAATCTAGGGAAAGAGATCTTAGTACATTTATAAGTAAATGGTGGTTGACCATATCAAAAGCTTTGGAAAGGTCAGTAAAGAGTGCTGAGGAGAGGATGTTGTTATTTTTGTAATGATTGATACTATCAGAGAAGGATAGGAGAGCAGTGCTAGTACTATGAAATGGTCTGAAGCCATGTTGATAATTTGCAAGTAGATTGTTTTGCAGTAAGTGGTCTAGTAGTTGTTTATGGATACATCTTTCCATTATTTTAGCTAAAGGAGACAGTAATGCTATTGGACGGTAGTTGGAGTATTCATTAGAATTGCAACCTTTGTCTAGGGGGATGATGTGGGAGATTTTCCAGATGGCAGGAATATTTCCTTCTTTTAAGGTTTTATTTCTCAGGATTGATATTGGATAGGCTATAGCTTTGGCAACTTTTTGGAGATATTCTGCTGGTAGTTTATCGGATGATGAGGTTGATGGCTTAAGTTATTGTAGAAGATTACAGATAAGGTGAGTTGGTATTGGTTACCAAAACCAAAAACACAGCATCCATGGGACTGGACAACATCCCAAGCTGCATTTTACATGAGCTTCAGTATGAACTGGCTCACCACCTAAGCACCATGTTCAATCATAGTCTCACGTCAGGCTTTGTGCCCATTGAATGGCGCACAGCAACAGTTATCCCACTCCACAAAGGTGGAGCCACCCCTGATACTGGGAACATTGGTAACCTCCAAACACTGGACCCCACCCAGTTCAGGTTTGTGAATGGCAGACCATGCCTTCTGAACCTGATTGACTTCTTTGAGGTAGTCACCAAAGCCGTAGACGAGGGTAAGGTGATTCACACAGCCTATCTTGACCTCACCAAGGCTTTTGACACCATCCCCCATTCTGGAATTATAGCTAAACTTACTAAACTAGGTATAAATCCCTACGTCACAAGATGGGTTGCCAACTGGCTCACTGACAGAACCCACACTGTAAAAGTTGCAGACTCCAAATCTGGCTTCAAACCAATGACAAGCAGAGTACCACAGCGTTCAGTCCTGGGACCTCTCTTGTTTGGTATCTACTTCTCTGAAGTACAGGCTAACACAGAAGGCCTCTGGCTAATGAAGTTCGCAGATGACTGCAAACTAGGAGCCATAGTTGAGTCCCTAAATGATGTGAACATCCTATAGAAGGGCCTCACTGAGATAGATGTCTGGTGTCGGAGGCATGGCCTCAAGCTCAGTGCCAAAAAGTGCATTGTTATCCCTTTTAGTAAAAACTGTACCCATGAACTACCACATAAACGGCAGTCTACTTAGCGCCAAATGTGTGATAAGAGACCTTGGGACCCAGGTGTACAGTAGTCTCTCCTTTGATAATCACATTGCCACAGTTGTCAGGAAATCCTTCTATGTGGCACACCTCATCACCAAAGGGTTCTCATCCAGGAAAAAAGAATCATTGTTCCCCTCTACTTGGCACTCATTAGACCCATTATAGAGTACAACACCCCTTTTGGAATGTACCTCACAAGACATGTGCAGCAGCTGGAAAGGCCACAGAAGTACCTCACAAAGAGGATTACTGGCCACAAACACTGACCATCTCAAGAAACTCCAGCTTTACTCTGTAGTATATCACCTACTCTGAGGAGATCTCTGCCTAACATATAAAGCTATGTTAAACCCAGAGCTGTTGGACATGCTGCACCTAAAGAAATCCCAATCCCTCTGAGCTACATGCTCTAGGGACCTAAACCTTGTTGCCACAATAAACAGGACATGTTGGAGGGATAGATTCCTGTCCCAGAAACTTCCTATACTCTGGAACAAGCTACCCATCTATGTCAAGCAAACTTCCTCATTAGCACTCTTCAAGAAAAATCTTGATGAGTGGATGGGAAATAGGAAATACACCCCGGGGATCACTTCTGTGGCTCTGCTCAACAGGGGCACAGGAAATTAACTTTCTTAGGTGGCATAAGCCAGGGAACCTTGTTGGCTAGGCTTACTTAGGCCCTTGGGCTGATAGCCAAGTACCTACATATGAACCTATGATTCTGTGAGATGCTCATTGATCACATGTATTTTTTTAATTTCAAGTCCAGTAATAAAAAATAGGATTGTTCAAATTATCTAGAAGAATAAGGAAAAACATTAGAAATACTAAATATGCCACTCTACTGGGATACTTACCTTTGAAACCATTAAAGTTCATAGCTTGAGCCATATTGCTCATGCTAGAAATGCCTTTCCAGCTCAACTCACCTATTAGTGATTCAGGAACGTGCTAGCTGAGACAAGTAAGACTTCTTTATTGGCAAATTTGCATCTTTCTTGAATTATGTCAGTAATCTGCTGCTCATATATGCAGTGGAATCCCCTCCAGTCACTCTCTCATACATGTGTACACATACACACACACACACACACACACACACACACACACACACACACACACACACACACACACACACACACATTGCAGTCCCTGTACCTCTCCTACCTGCCTGTGGTTGCCCCACCCTGGTAGTACTTTAATGCCATTCCAGTATGTATGTAACATACTCTGTATCCCCCCACCTCAATCCCCATTACAATTTTGGTGCCATTACAGCACTTTAAAGAGTAATCCCTGGTGGTGTACTGGTTCCCCCAACCCACCCATCATCCTTATGAAGTCTGTGCCATTACAGCACTTTAAAGAGTAATCGCTGGTGGTGTACTAGTTCCCCCAACCCACCCATCATCCTTATAAAGTCTGTGCCATTACAGCACTTCTCTTTATTCTTGGTATCCAGTGGTTCTCCCCACCCCAATACCTTTACTGACATTGATGCCATTATGGCACTTTAGAGTATGTCTCCTGGATCCCCCATCCCCACTATGTTTTTCTGTGCCTCGGGGCACATTATGGAGTATACCCTGGTGACCACCATATCCCCCTGCCCCCCGAGCCCACTAATAATGTTGATGCCATCACAACACTTATGGCATTATTTGGTTCCTGGTGGTTCTTCTACCTCCTTAGTCTCAAGAGTAGTATTGGTGCTGTTACGGCACTTTAAAGTTGAATCCTGGAGTCTAGTGCATCCTCCCAACCCCCCAATTCACATAGTAAAATTGGTGCCATTACAGCACTTAAAACATTCTCTAGTGTCCTGTGCCCCCCAAATCCCAAAGTAACATTGGTGTCCTGTTGAGACTTAAGGCATTCCCTGGTATCCTGTGGTTTCACCCACCCCACTCCCAATTTCTATAGTAACATTGGTGTCATCATGGCACTTAAAGCATTTCCTAGTGTCCAGTGCCCCTCCCCTGTTCACAGTTGTAACAATGGTTCTAGTACAGCACTTTACTGATGTATCCCTGGTGGTCTAGTATATACCCCTACCCTCCCAATCCCTGTTTTGCTCTCAATGCTGTTATGGCATTTTAAAACTCAGCCCTGGTGTCTAGCAGCCCCCTCCACCACATTCATGTTTGGAATTTAGACCATGTTAACTACATGGTGGGGATTGCCATGCTGATCTACATGGCAGAGCACTTCCTTGAATTGTTCATCTGTGTCAATGCCTTTCAGGAAGTGATTGTGGGAGGACAGCACATGGCTAATTAGAACATGCCTTTCCCCCAGAATGCCTCATTACCATTCAACTTGGCCGCTGGCCAGACCTTTGCAGTGCAGAATGTGTGTTGAAGGACTGTGTAAGGGTGCTTGCTAAATAGCAAAACAGGTAACACAATGTGTACAAGTTTTATAGATAAAATCATATTTAAATTCATATACTAAATATGATGTAAGTGCATGCCTCCTTTGTTTATCTAGGAATCAAGTACTACATGAGCTGGTGCACACACTAACATTTTACCATGTGCTTCATGTCTATGAATCTTTTCAAGTGCCTTGTGTCTTTTAACAAGTTACATTAGCTTTAAAAGTTATCACAGATATTAGGATTGCAGGATAATTTCTTGAGAGTAGTGATAACAATGGCTTCTCTTACAGCCAAGAGAATGACGCTATCTCTCAGTGATAAAACCAGAATCCAATCAATGATTGGTTGAAGACCATCACTGTGAACCTTCAGTAGTAATGTTGGGCACAAGGGTCCAATCAGCAAGTCATCAGTCACATGCTAGTTGTAATGAGGAATGTCAAATACCAGAAGTGATAATTTGACTTCAATCTTATTATATATATATCTCCTTTAATCTTATTATAATCTCCTTTAATCTTATTATAATTTCCTTGCTTTGTCTGTTGGCTATTTTACGATTTTCTATTTACCATGGTGTTAACAGTATGATAAAACATTTTGTGACGCCCGTGCACTGGGCCAGCAATTAAGGAGCCTCAGTCCTCACTACTAACACCAGTGAAGGGCATCCATATAGGGAAAGGATAATAAATACACACACAGTAAAGTACAATTTCCCTTAAGAGCGCACAGAGATCACAGTCAGTCTGGGGCTGGTTTCTCCCTTTCTCTCCAGGTCCCCAATAAGACTCCTCCCCACTGGCACAGCTATAGGTTCCAGATCTCAACCTAGTGGGCAAGCTAAAACCTCTAGTACCCTCTCTGTCCAACCAGTGCTTCATGTCCCTACCCAAGTAGCTGACACACACATATTGTGAGATGAGAGTTATATACAACCACACAGACACTCCTGGGGAAGGCTGGCACAGGTTCTCCAGCTGTGCCCCTTTTACCCAGACTATACGGTAGTACCACTTGCCACCACCGACTAATATTTATCAGCTACTAAAAGGCCCTTATGATCGGGTGTCCAATTATACTGTGCAATATTATTATCCAATTGGTAAGTGTGACTACAGTCAAGGCTTATTGGATTGGCTTGGCCAGTATCACTATATACATGCAATGTAATCTAGAGCTTAAATTATCTGTACACAAAACAGCCACAGTTGAAAGGTTTAAAATATTTAATAATAAATAATAAAAACACAAGACAATACTTCTTACTACACAGTGCTAATTAACAGTACAGCGATCACAAAGAAATACTTAAAATAATACAGTAGAAAAGTTCTGATAATAACACAAAAAAGAGACTAATCTAATTTTCCTAGTTCCTAGCTATATCTAAGAGAAAACACAGTTCTAAAATAAACTTACATATAGAGGAAGACAGTGCTGGTGATGTTGGATGTTCTCAAGACAAATGCTAAAATGCTCTCTGTCCTTAAATTGATAACACAGTACCACTGATTCATTTCAGATTTTATCATTTCGTTCTGGTTCCCAGGCTAACAGAAACTCTGAGGTTAATAGCAGTTTTGATCTTGCAGCTGGTCAGGAAGCCAGAGCAATAAAAGAAATTATACATGTAAATTCTAGCCATTAACTCTGGCCTCAAAACAATAGGTAGAGTGCCTTTCTCTAGACATCTTGGCTCTGAGTTTTGGATCATAGAATTTCACAATGCTTGACTTATTAGCTTTCTTACATCAGAGTGCACTGTTGTTACATTTTTTTTCAGTTCAACATCCAATGCAGTCTTTTCACATTTAAGAGAACAAACCTGTGGCTTACATTAATATTTACAAATGACAGAATTATCTACAAAATTCTATCTAGCTAGGCTGGCAGCCTTCACCTATCTTCACACATTTACATAAAGCTGAAATTTAAACCTTAACATGCAGGGGGGTTACTAACATTCTTAGAGCTTGATGGATTGTGGCATAGTATTCCTTCTAAATATCTGAACTTATAAAATAACATAAAACACCATACTCTGTGCTTTTGTTGTTGTGTTTCACTTGAATGTTTGTGGCAAAACACTTACTGCATTACTCTTGTTGTTTCAAATACTTTAATCTTAAAAATGATAATGTGAAGCCCCATGACTCTGCGGAATCCAGTACTGACTGAAACCCAGATAGCCTCTGTTGGAGCAGCAGGGGCACTTGAAGGAGAAGAGAGTAAGCTGTCACTGCTTGCCCATCCCGGTGGGGTGGAAGACATCTCTAGCTCACTTTTTGGATGTTAGAACTATATATAGTTGTTAAGCTGGGAACACTGATATACATGAGCCTTTTTCAGATTCAGCCTAGGCTCTGTCTAGTTAAATGACTTGCCCAGAGTCATTCTGTAACAAATGAGGAATAAAGAATGATGGAACCAAATTCTGGACTCCAGGAAACATATTTTTTTTGCCTCCCTCTCTTGCATCATGCTATGGCTCCCCAACTGCAGTGCCCCACATCCATCACCAGGTCTGCCAGCCTCTGGCATCACCCCTCCAGACTTGCTCCAATATGGACCAGATCCATAGCGGATCTTAAGGAAATCCTGAGGAGTTCCAGCCATCAACCATCAGCTGAGGGGATTTTTTTGTATTATGACCTAGCTGATTCACAACCCCCCAACCCCTCAGCATTTATTGACACAGCATCCGAAGGTACCTCCCCTCCTTGGACAACAGCTCCTCTCAGAGAACATCATGAATGAGTGCCCTTCTCCATAGGATAGGCACGCCCATCCCCCCCTGCCAGCACATCAGACATCTGAGTTGCTAATAGAACCCAGTTTGCTTGGGCCATAGTTAAATCTTTATTCCTCCACACCACAGCAACATCTCCTGACTACTGGAACATCTTGTTAACCATGTATAACCTTCATTCTGTATGCTAGCTTGCCAGCTAGCTAGTGGGAGCACTGAGTGTCACACCAATGGAGACCAGCACATGCTGCGTTAAATGACATTCACTAGGTGATAGAATGTACAAAAGAGTCTGCATGATTTCCTGTGGTATGTAGTACTGATGGAGATGAAATGAGCTGCTGTAGGGGCCAGGAGCACTAGTGGTGGGAGGAGATCTGCTTGACCAGCTCTCTGGCCCATTCCCTACTACATGACTCTCAAATATCAAGGGTTCAAGTGCTGGTATCAGCTGAAACCCTACAAGGACAAGAAATGAATGAATAAGAAGCACACGGTCTAGGGAGGTTCCTGGTGCCATTTAATCCTTGGGAAGTAATTAAATTGGTCAGAGGAGTCATACCTATCCCAGCGAGGGTACTGCCAAAGATTACGTGTGTCCCACTGAAAGACAAATGAATCAATTAGATGAATGCTGAGGAACTAATGGATTGGCCAAAAGGACAAAAAATGTTCTGAAAATAAACATGTATTGCTTTTCAGTTATTTTATTAGTGGATATTAGTCATATCTGTAATTTTTTGGAAATAATGCCAGCAAGAGGGTGTAAAAGTTGTTTGAAACAAGATTTAATATAAAAAGAAATAAACTAAAATGGCTGAGTGCTTTCATCCCACTCTGGAGACTTTATCAGAATACAAGCCATCTTAAAAAAAACCCTTATATACTATTAATAAAATGGTTCCATTGGTTGATTACAATCCAGTTAAAATTTAGCATAAGCAGGCAGATTGCTTCTTAAAGCTATAGTAAATATACATTCAACATAGCACAAACAGATCCTACAAATCATAAATCAATATATAAACAATGATTAAATTTGAAAACTGCATTTTGTCTTAAAACCACATTATCATTCAAGTGCTTAATTAAAACAAACTTAGAATAAATAAGTAATAATTTTTTTTTCAAACGTCCTAGACTACTCAAAATTCTAGAATTTTTTAGCCTTCATCTAAAAATAGGTGACATAGATGTATGCTCATTTAATCCTGGTAGAAAAGTGGCCCCTAATCTAAGCTCCCATACCAATTCCTCTTTCACTGACAGACGTTTGCAGTCCCCACCTCATGGGTTTTGCACTGCATGCTCAAAAATACCAAATTAAAACTTTTTAAAAGAGGGGCAAGTTAAGGAATGCTTATATAAAGCACTATTTTCTTTCCTACTAGCTGCATCATAAATGTGTTCATAAATACATGTTTTAAACATCTGCTTGGTTTTGCCTGCATAAAATGCAGAACACACAGAGCATTTGACCAAAAATACCTCTTTGGAAAGTGATACTAGAGGTTGTGATATTCTCTAACAAATATGTTTGTCCTTAGAAATATATGCACATTGCTTACAATGTCCACAACATATAGTTCCCCTTTGCTTATTATGGTATAGGGGTATCTATTTGTACTGTGTTCAAAGGAATTATTAAAGTTGGGGGTTGTCCTAAAGATGAAAGTCGCTCAGACCCAAAAATGTTATAAAGAAGTGGATTAAATTTAAAAACATTCCAGTTTTTCTTAACTGTCTCCTTTAGGTCTTTAGAATAACTGTTATAGTGGAATAAGGAATTAATGGAATTACAGTCAAAAGTAGATAATTTAAAGCTTGATAATCAAAATGGAAACACCAACTTAATAAAAGAACTAGAAGATACTAATAAAAAATACTCAGAGACGTTACACCACAAAACAATGATCAACTTAGAAAAAATTAAACTATGTTACTATTCAATGAACCCTAAAAACCAACGAAGAATAGCAAATAGGACTAAAAAGATTATTAAAACAAATCAAATCAAGGAAATACATAATATAGAAACCAAAAAGAAAGTATCTGATTTAGAAGGAATACTAGAAGCTTTTAGGCTATTTTTTCATAAACTTAATAATCAAAATGAGAAAACAGAAACACATTCAGCATTGAAAGCTTTTCTCAAAAACAATGTTAAGGTTAGGTTATTAGAGGAGCAGGTACAACTAATAGATAAACAAATAACAATGACAGAACTTAAAGCTGAAGTAAATAAGCTAAAATTAAACAAAGCTCCAGGTATAGATAATATCACCCCAGAAATGTTTAAATTACTATCAAATGAGGCTTTGCTGTTGTTATTGAATGTCTTTACATCAGTTAAAATGGTAAAGACATTCCTCCTTCTTGGAAGTACACATTAATATCACCAATTCTGAAACAAAATAAAGATCCCAGTGAATGTTCATCATACAGACCCATTTCACTTCTTAATATAGATTATAAAATTTTTATGGCAATACATGCTGCTCGAATAAAAGAATTACTACCACTTTTGATAGAGGAGGATCAAACAGGTTTTATAAAAGATAGGAACACTTATGACAACATTAAAAGAATTCTTTCCTTAATTGATTATATAAATGTCACAAAAAACAAAAAATGAATGTTATTAGCTTAGACATAAATAGCGCATTTGATTCAGTGAACTGGGATTATCTGTGGTTAGTTTTAGAAGAATATGGCTTCTCAAACAACTTCACTTTGTTAATAAAATCATTATATGAAAAATCATTGGCTTATATAAAACTGGGATCTTGTCTGTCTAAATCTATTAAAATAACTAAGGGCACAACACAAGGCTGCCCTCTTTCTCCATTATTGTTTGCGCTAGTCATTGAACCCTTAGCAAATAATATACGTATGGATAAAAATATTGAAGGAATACAACTAGACAACAGCCTAGAGCTTAAAATTCAACTTTTTGATGATGATATTTTAATTACCTTAAAAAATAATAATAGCAGTTTAAAAGCATTATGGGACTCCATTCAAAACTTTCAAAACTTTTCAAGTCTTAAATTTAATGAGAACAAAACAAATGTATTGCTTATAAATACTAATAAAAAAGATCTAAATAAAAAATACCATAAATATATCTCTACCTATAATATAATTAAATACTTGGGAATTATAATAACTAACAACCTAGATACTACAATTGAAACAAATTATAAAGAGACCTTAAATAATATTAAAAATCTAATACAAAGATGGAATAAATTCTTCTTTTCAATGGAAGAAAGGCTTTATATAATTAAAATGATCATATTTCCAAAAATTCTTTGTCATACAAGCTTGTTCTTTGCCACCAGCTAAATCGCACTTAAAACAATTAAATGATTTAATGGTAAGATTCCTATGGTATCCAGAAAAACCAAGGATAGCTATGAAGTATCATCTAGATGATTGGGATATAGGTGGCATAGGTTTACCAGACATAGAAATATATTTGCATTCATCCATTATTAAAACAATATCATTATGGCTAAATACAAAATATACATCAAAATGGAAGCTAGTTCATGAGAGAATCTGGTTAAAATCAGGATTTGTATTAGCAAATAAGTATACAGATTTCATACCAAACAATTTTCTATGGCTGATGAAGGAATATATGATGATACATAAGAATAAAAATATAAGTTCTAAATGCATTACTTATACATTAAAAATTTTCCAAAATTTTATTAATAGCAGTCCTGATATTAAAGCATGGTCATTTCTTTTATATCCAGTAGCGTACACACAAGGTAATATAATAACATTTAATATGGAAGTAGTCAACATGCTTAAAGAAAAGGGATTAATATATTGACATCAATTGCTAAACTCTGGAAAACCTCTGACAATAGACCAGATTAAACAGAAATTAAATATGGAAGATAGTTCGTGGTTACATGTACAAGAATTAAGACAGTATATATTAAGCAAACAAGAAACAATGCAACCATCAATAAGACAAAATGTTCCTAACCTTATAGAACATATAATATTACTAATGAATCAACCCATTACTGGAAAGGGATACTTATCATCTATTTATAAAACAAACAAAAAATAAAAATGCATAATAATGACAAAATATGGAATTATTATAGATCAGTTAATGGACATGTGCCAAATGACAGAGATAAAAAACTAATTCTTCTCTCTCCAAAGCAGACATCACTTTCATTACATTGGAGACTTTTTACATGGCAATTCATACACAGATCTTATGTAACCCCTCATAAAATGGAACTTATGTTTAAGAAAAATATTGGCTGCTGGAGATGTGATTTATCAATAAAAGCAGACTGGCAACATATGTTCTCTTAATGCCATTTGATTAAACCATATTGGGATAAAATAAATTATTTTCTGCAAATGGTATTCAATGATAAATTCCAGATTTCCAAATCTATTATTTTGTTTAATGCACCTGTACCCGATTGTGTGCCAAGAGCAAATATGTAATCTTATGGACTCTCCTAGCTATTGCATGGAAGAACATTACATCAAACTGGAAATCCAAAGCTTCTCCAACTTTTAAGCAATTCATGAATATGGTGTCAGCAGTATCGCAATTGGAAATGAACACTATTAAAGGAAGAACTGAAAGAACTACATCATTATACGTAGCATGGCAAAAAGTAACTGAAATACTGGAGAATAATGACTTCAGCAGATTATAATCAGGAAACAATTGTATAGAAAGTCAATTATATGTCAACAATAGACACCCTTGTAAATACTTTATTTTGGTTTTAATGTTTGATATCTGTTTAGAGGTTTTAGCCTACCTTTTTAAATAATTTGTAAATACTTCATCATAAATAACCTGCATTCATGTTTTCTTGTTTTTGGAAATAAATAAAAATATTTAAAAAAAAAGAATAACTGTTATAATGAAATACTAATGCTTTTTCATATGTCAACTTACTTTGAGACGAATGTATCCCTTGTAGATGAATGCCTAAAAGTGATTATGCTTCTCCTCCATTCAGCAGAAACTTCTTCACAAATAGAGCTAACCAAATTATTAGGATACCTTCTAACCAAAAACATTTCCTTTAACTTGTCCAATTCCCTCCACACATCTCATTGGAAGGACATCATTCTGGCCACCCTGATGCATTGCCCTTTTACTAAACTCTTCTTTTGTGAGAGGGGGTGACAACTAATGTAGTGCAGGCAGGAATTACACAAAGTAGTTTTCCTATAAACACTGGATTTAAAACCTGAATCTGTGTGTGATATAAGCGTTCCAAGGTAATTAATATTTTCTCCATTCCAGGTATAGGGAAATTTCAAAGAATTTATGGTCTTATTTAAATATTCTACCAGGGAGTGCATCTTCTCCTCAGCACCATCCCATAAAATAAAAATATCATCAAGGTATCTGAGGTACAGTTTGATCCTCTGAAAATAGTTGCTGTTAAATACATATTTGTTTTCCCATCCCAGTAAAAACAAATTAGCAAATACTGGGGCACAAGCTGCACCCGTGGCCACCACTCTAATTTGCTGGAGAAATTCTCCTTTGCAAAAATATAATTGTATTCTAGAAATATTGAGGTCAGTTCAAAAATAAGATTTTTTTTTCATTAGATATGGAGGAGAACTGGATTAAACTATCTTGAAAAAGCTCTAAGCCTTCTGTCTTAGGAATGACAGAGAACAAATCAACAATCACTCAGTAGTTACAAACATAAGATCTTTGTTTCACACTTCCTTTTACAACCTTCCTAAAAGCCCCATGAATATTTTAAGGGGTAGAGTACCACTTCTTGATGTCCTATTTTGCTTTGGGGGTCATATCTTACCAGCATTATTATAATAATAGTTTAATCTATGGTAGACAAAAAAATGCTGACTCAGTGATCTTGTAAGCAAGTTCTTTACAAGGGACAAATGAGCGCCACTCTTCACAACAGCATAAGTAAAGGTTTAGTGGGTTTCTATATACAACAAAAGTAAATAGTTCCCAACCTGGTGCTTTCCCACAGGGTGTGCCAACATCATGGTGGGGTTTGCCCATCTTAGGGATTTACTCCAAGGTAGGTATTCACCTTCTTCAACCATTTTATTTGTTTTGCTTATTTTAATTGATGCAACCATTTTCACTGAAATCAAAAATTGCCAACAGTAATATTGTCATTTTACACAGACATTGTACAGACCATTTAGTTAACAATCATTACAATCATGCAACAGATTGAACTAGAGGACATCATTTTATCTATCCCTAATTTGAAATATGCACAGATATAGAAAATGTATTAACTAATGACCTAAATCCACTAAGAAATTAGGGCCAGATTCATAAACATCTACACTAAGTGTATACTTACTGTACACCCTTCTGAGTGAATAGGCAACACAAGCATAACTCCCACTTTCTTCCTCCTAATTTTAGTTTTCCTACCAATTTTCTTGCAGCCTTATATATCAAGAGGGATTTTAAGGGTTACCACAAAGTGTAGACTGGGTGTACACTTAGTGAAATCTTTCTGAGTGAATAGAGAGCACAAACAACGTGGTAGGGATGTTCTTGAATACAGACTGTGTACCTTTAATGTAGGCATTCATAAATCTGGCCCATGTGTGTGTTGAGGTAATTCACAACTGTGGAGGAGAAAACTTGCAGAATTGATATTGTGCATGTTCATTCTGTAGTACTGTCATTAGACTTCATCAGATTTGCCTATAGGCAACTAGAGTGATGTGTGGAAATTCACCCTTCGAATAAGACTGAAAAAATCTATATGTGTGTCTTAATATCCTTGGTAGTGCCTGAGCAAATCTCCTTGTGTGGAGCTTCCAGTGATGTAGGTAGCCAGTAGATACAGAGATGAGTAGAGAGCCAAAGGTTCTGTAAATGTTTTGTCTAAATAATAGAGCATTTACCAAAGGTAAGAGCTAAGAACTGTATCCACATGGAGATTGATGGGTGAGTATCCTGATTAGAAAGCTAATTGCCTTATCCAATGGGAAAGGACATGAGTTACAGAGCCGAGGGTTCTGTAATATAATTAAAGCTTTTCCTAAGAGGAAAAAGTAAGAGTCTTAACCATCCTGGGTGTAATTGATTCATTTCAGATATGTAGATAGATATACACATATATTTTATACATGTATTGGTCAACAACACAAATGAGTGACAGCAACACTCCAACGAATGATAACAAATGAGCGATAAATGTGTGACAGACAAATTGATCAAAACACTGGCAATTTATCTCCAACTGTCAGTAAGGTCCAGTTGAAAAAACCCATATAAAATACCATCTGAATAGTGGTATTGTTACAGAAAGGATTTTTAGTAAGATTGTGCATAGGGTTAGGGATAAAACACCATCTGAACAGTGGTACTGTTATAGAAAGGATATTTAGTAAGATAATGTGTAATGTTATGGATAAAACACCGTCTGAACAGTGATACTGTTATAGAAATAATTATTAGTAAGATAATGTGTAGAATTAGAGAAAAACACATTCTGAATAGTGATACCGTAAGGTTAGGGATAAAACACTGTCTGAATAGTGGTATTATTACAGAAAGTATTTTTAGTAAGATAATGTGTAGGGTTAGGGATAAAACACTGTCTGAATAGTGGCACTGTTACAGAAAGTATTTTAGTAAGTTAGGGTTAGTGGCAGGGTAGGGTTAGGGTTAATGGCTGCATTGGGGTAGATTAGAGTTAGGGTTAGCACACATGAGTAAGGTGAATAAGGTGGCTCCTGACCCTAACCCTATACATTAGATTACTAAAAACATTTCTCTAACAGTACTAATCATGACAGAAGAACATAGCACATGCACAACACTAAATATATTCCCTTACCTAACCCACAAACAGGTGCACATATAATTTATCCATTATGACACAGTCTTGCACTTTTTCATACCCAGAACCTTTTTAGTCATGCATTGATTTTCCTGCACACTCGTACATACATACATTTGTGCTGTCACTCAATTCTTGTCACTCATTTGTGTGCCAGTCATTTGTTTTCTCAACCAAATGAATGACAATTATTTGTTTTATATATATATATATATATATATAATATATATATATATATATATATATATATATATATATATATATATATATATATAATTTATATTTGTTCACCAGGGAAGTCCGACTGAGGTTGGTACTCCTTTTCGGTGGAGGGCCGGGGAGAAAAGCTTCAAACGTAGAGTATAAAGGTTGATGTAAACATTAGGGTACATACTTAAAGTTGCATGAAGGATAAAAGTATAGTTACAAAAGACCCAAAAGTAGAAGAAGCAGTATTAAAAGGCCATACATATAAAATTGTTTTACAACTGATTTAGCCTATGCAGTCTGACAATAAAAGTATTGGGTGCAGTACATTACTTTATGGAATTTATTGTGGGATGCAGATTATATTAGAGAGTAAAGTAGATATAAATTAATTTTGTACAATCTAATTCATGTTTTAAATACCACACGCATTTTAATTCAAAATGCTTCTTAAGATTCACATTAATTATTTTTCATTTATTTGATTTTATTGTAGACCACAGTGCCTTGTCTTAACTGGAGCTCCTGTGTCTCGTCCTGCCTTAGTTGATTTGGTAAATTCTTTCACCAAAAATGTTGGCCTTATGGTGTGTGGTCATGTCCACATAGTAAGTAACTCATTTTATTTATCTGATATCATCTGCATGCTATAAAATGTTCTGGTTGTTAAGAATCAGTATCATTTTGGCTCAATTCTTTTGGTTTGTTCTTTGTAGATTTCAGGATTACAGAAATTGACATAAATGTTGTTTTACTTTACCAATGTTAACCAATATTTTTCAGATGAATACTACATGCTTCTGGTTTATTTTTGTAATGAATGGGGCACATATATAATAGCATATATACTTTTTCACAGAGAAACAGCCAGTTCAGCAAGTCTGGATTACAGATGAAAAATGTAATTATATTGTGTCGACTACAGGTGCTCACTTGCTAGTAGCTTGCGATATACTTGTCCACTGCCATTTGATTGTAAAAGCAAGTGCTCAATCTCCCACTAGCTTGATTTCCCATTTCTATGTAGCCCCCAACACCTGACCATATAAAACTGTATAGCTCTATGAGAACCTAAATTCTAACCCTAAAACTCTCACCCAGAGCCCAGTCTTGCTCCTTGCTCCGTTAATATAAAACTGTATCCCCCCTTCCAAACCCTAAAGTCCTCATTTGCTTCCTAAACCTAAAGGTCGAACCCCCTACCATATCATAAATTCCACAATTGCTCCTTAACTGTAAAACCCTCTCTCTAAACCTAAAACTCCCTTCCTGATCTATAACCCTAAAATCCCAATCCTGTTGCCTCCCCGTGGCTGCTTGCCTGGAGTCATATTCGAGCCTGATTGTAAGCAGCAGATGACGTGCTACAAGACGCATGAGTCCCTGGCTTTGAGACAGTGATTTTCAAGACACTGGGATTTGAGCTCTTGTAGAAGAACCAGTTTTATATATATAGTTCCATGCCATATAGTTGAAATACAAAATGCTGAAAATACAAAATGTTGAAAATGGGTTTAGTTCTTTCCCCACTCCACTATTGTGCAGTCTTGGTGTTGTTATATATAATTTGCAGGAGTTGTGGGGGGAGCAGCATGGCTTGGCCCCCTGAGTAAAGAAAAGGTTTTGACATTTTATGCTCTCACCATTTCATACTTTCAGACTGGTAGTATTGAGCTCAAAGCCCATTTTGTCAGATTTCTTCTTGCAGCTTAGATTAGAAGGTATATCTGATTTGGACTGAGAAACAAAGCTCTTAAATCTGGAGGAGATAATGCCTAAAACCTTTACACTACATTTTTTGTAAACATTGAAAATATTTATATGTAGAAATCCAAAATGAAAATAATAATAATAACAAAAATAGCCAAGCCTGTTGCAACACCTGCACACAGTTTATTCTCCTAGCGCTTCTCTTCCAAGCCTTCACAGAACATTTTCTATTACCAAGAACTTAATTTAACTAGCACAGACAAGTAAACTCAGTTAATGCTGTTGTTGTGTCTTTCGGCTTTTCCCGGTTAGGGGTCACCACAGTGGCTAATGATTGGCAGTAGATTTTTACGTGCCGAGTTGTCAGCCCTGACGCACAACCTTCAACAAAGGTACACCCATTCACGCATGTCTCCATGCAGAAGACCCTCTAGCTGAGAATCGAACTGGACAGCATCTTATTGTGAGGCAACAACGCTACCGCAGCACCACCACCGCGGGTTATATAACATTTAAATAAAGAATAAAACACTTATGCTCTTAAAGACACACCACAGCAGAACTCTAGTATCCATGCCACAAGTTAATAATGTATCATACTTAAATGATTTCATTTCATTCAGCTTTTCCATGTAGTTTTTACTCTGTTACCTTATTCATAACAAAGGTTGCTTTTAGACCAAAAATATTTCTAGAGCAGAGGATGTGTCAACGCTGTGATATTCCAATAAATGATTTGCTGGGACATAAAACATTGTGAATGTTTTTATCCCTATACATCCATGTATGGTTCTCTTAAAATTTCTTATAGCATTACATATATAACATATTTTATAAGCATAGTAGATGTATTAACTTTGTGTGCATTTGTGTATATTTGAAAATGATGTGTAGCTTTATTATGGTATCAGATGCAAATTACTAGGCATTTAAATGCAAGATTATACCCACAGAGCCATACTATTAAAAATATAATTGGAAAAATTAAATATACCAGTTTTTTTCAACATCAACAGAATGTTTTTTTTTTCTGGTGATTTTGCTTCAAGCCTCCGTGCACTTTATCTCAGAATTAGTACAAACCTGTAGTTGGCATATTTTAAGCTTGGAAGTGTGAGGACAGAGGGCCCCACATCAGTGATTTCAGAGCACTAACTGCTTACTAAAACATTTTCATATAGACTTCAGCAAATTTTTATGTGGCTATCAAATAGGATAATGAGACAAAGTGGTTGTTAAGCTGGGCATGAAGAACTCAGGTGGTGGTATAACAAAGCAGACATAGACTTTGTATACACATACAGAGAGAGATGCCGGGTAATTCTCTACACATAGAGAGAAGGATGCTGAGTAATTCTCATAGTCTGTGAGAAGCTATCATATATGTAGCATCTGATGATCCTATCCAGTTTCTTTTCAAAGGAGTTAATCAAATGAACATTTTTCACTTCCTGTAACAACCTATTCTATGTACCCATAACCCAGTCCAAAAATCTTTTTTTTTTTTTTTTGTATTTTGGTAGTACGCTGTTAGCCTGTCCAGAACAGACCTTTTCTGTAAAGCAGTCAGGTCATAACATTCAAACAGAGAAGATCCATAAAATCCTTAAAACTATTAGCTTTCCCTGAATCTTTGATCTACCAGTAAAATTGATTAATTTTCTTCTGCCTGCCTTGATATGTCGTCCCATTCATGTCTATCACATTTCATGTCGGCCCATTCAAGGCTATCACGTTTCATGTTGACCCATTCACGGCTATCACATTTCATGTCGGCCCATTCATGGCTATCACGCTTCATGTTGACCCATTTACGGCCATCACATTTCATGTCGGCCCATTCATGGCTATCACGTTTCATGTCGGCCCATTCATGGCTATAACGTTTCTTTTGTTATATTCGCTTTCTCCACCAATATTGATGTTACTCTTCCTATAAAGATTCCAAAGCAGGGATTATCAAATTGTTAAAACATTTTATCATTATGACCGTCGACTTAATTTGAAATAATGAAGTAGCAGTGACATCTTCCCCTTTTCTGAAAGTGCAAAGTCCTTCCAAAAAAAAGGTTAAAAGTTAGTTTAGTATCCACATATCCCCCCATCCTTGTATGCATTTACTATAGGCAGTTTACTTTTGATATTAAATTAAATGCTACTTCAGTATTATTAGAGTTCTTTTGCCTGAACCACTTCAACAATTAAAATATGACACATGAAGCAATAAAATAGAACAAGATAATAAAAAAATCACTACCTAAGCCTCGAAAAATCGGGACTAAAAAGCCTCCGCAACAATCCACTAACACAATTCTACCACTATTGCATAACTCTTTGAGTCAACAGGCTGGAAAACATCAAACTTTCACTGCACTAAGTCTATGCATACAAGTAAAAATGTGATTTCATCATCAGACACACTGACTCTACACTCACTAAACTGGACAAAGACAGAATGACAGCTGCCTTTCTAGTGCCAGGATCCCTGAGTTCTCAAAGGTCCTAGAGTCACTTAAACAGGACAAAAATGATTACAGTTTGGTTCTGGCTCATATATCTTTGAAAAGCATGAGGCGCTCAATGCAGGAGGACATGCAGAAAATGTATTTCCGCTTTCTGTACATCTCAAATTCCAGTAAGTTTCTGGCCCTGAGTGGAATTCTACCATCAGACAGAAAAATGCCCTGATACCAAGAGAAGATAATAGACTTTAACAATTGGCTAAGTTGCTGGTGTCATTCTAGGGGGAGTCTATTATACGTCAGCTTGGTGCATAATGAATGACAGCACAACTTGCTGTACTAAGAATGTCCTTCATCTTTCATTACAGGGATTCTGCAGATTGCATAAAGTGCATTCTGCCCCCATAATACCTTTTTTAGGTGGTCTGCCTTCTGGACATTCTAGCATAGCAAATGTCTTTCAGTAAATTCCTGTCAGAACCACATTAAGATTGTTCTTCCCAATGCCAGAAGTCTTAATACATTGCTAGATGCCAAAGTTCTCCAGCACCTAAAACACATCCATGTCTGTGTTTTCACAGAGACTTGATCTTATCGTAAAGGCATCACTCTTGCTTTTCAAGTGTCAGCACCTATTACTCAGGTATGCCTGCTAGAACTGTGGTGCAATACTAATATTTTTTAGAGATCTAATTATCTGCAGATAGCTTCCTTCTTACCCAAAAACAGAACTTCAAACTGCTTTAAACATGACAAACTATCTGCTGTAAATCACCATCCATCTTTCTGGAGGTCCACAAATGAACAACCTAGAAGTAAAAAATACCTTCTGATGGATGACTTTACCCACCTATGGAGTAACTGGAAAACCTATTCCACAAAGTCTGGGTAAGCCAAAGACTCCTGATGCAGGAAATGCTACCTACCCTGTACAAGTAGGTAACCAGCCCACTGAGGTTCAAAATCTTCCTGACCTCATCATCATAGCATCTGCAGTGTCCTCATCTCTGGTCAAGCCCAAGCACCAATTATTCATCTGAAGACAGGGGTTTACCATATCAAAAGTGATTCTCACATCAGAGAAAAGAGCAACCAGGACATGAGTTTGCTTGTTGAAAATTTCAAAAATGTTTTTAGAAAAACAAGAAATTAAATGTCAAGTGTTTTTGAGGGTAGACCATCTACTGGGCTTAATGAGAATATTTCTGAGAAATGTTTACTCAAATGCAAGAGTATTTAAACATCTTTTAGTGGTTAGTTTTTTTTTCGTACTGTAGTCTTAGTTTTATAGATGTTTTAGTGTATTTAAGCATATCTATTTAAAACAGAGAGTTTAGCTAATGGTTCAAATTGTTTCAAAGGCTTTCATCGGACAAAACATTTTTGATGTTGTGATATCCCCACACTGGGCCAGTAATCAAGGAGCCTGAATCCTCACCACTGACACTGGAGAGGGATGTTCACATCAAGCACAATTTCCATTAAGAGCACACAGGGAACAGAGTCAGCCTTGGGTCTGAATTTCTTTACATCTATCTCCCCCTTGGGCAACAATATGGCTTCCCACTAGCACATCTATAGGGTTAAGTTCTCAGCTGAGTGTCCCAGCTAAGTCCTTCAGCACCCTCTTGCTCCAAGTAGTTCACACACACACACACACACACACACACACACACACACACACACACACACACACACACACACACACCTGGGAAAGGCTGGCACAGATTTACCTGATGTGCCCCCTTTTGCCCAGAGTACAAAGGTAGTTATTACTGCCACCAGACACTACAAAGCCAGCTACCGAAGGCTGTTGCAAGGGTACCCAATTATACTGAGTGAAATTAATATTAATACAAATGGTAATGTTGAGCAAACAACCAGGCTTCAGGAGTGGCCACAGTTTCACAGATAGATATAAGTATTCTCAAAGGTTAAGAAATTCTCTAAAGGCCCATCCACAATGAAAAGTTTAAATATATTTAATAAATAATAAAAGAACAGGAAAATACAAAGTATCTATTTACAATAAACAACAGTTTCAATCACGGGAAATATTAAAAATAACAAAGCTAGAAAGATTCATACAGTTGCAGAAAAAACAATACTTAACTCTTCTCACTATAATTTCCTGACTGATCTAGAGAATTACTTTTCCTACTTGCTTAATAGAGCAAGACAAGATGAAGTAGGTAAGGGATCCTTCTATGTCAGGTTCAAAGAGAGAGACTGCCCTGAGACTTCTGTCTCACCTAATATTAAAACATTATTTCTGTACAGAATGACATTACATACATCTGGTCATCTGACTTCTGACTCCCATGCAACCCACCATTTCTAGAAACTGCCAGGATTTAGCACCAACATGCCAATAATACACACACACAAGAGCATTGCTCAGATCTGGTGCAGCTTCTGGAAGTCATAAAACAATTATAAACTTCTGACCTTCCTCCTACAGAGACTAACAAACCATGCTTCTTACAGACATTGTGTTTCTGGCTTCGTTGAAAATTGTGATAGCTATATGGCCTAATTCCAGTAATTTAATTTCTTACCATTTCCAAAGTCAGTTACAGTACAGTCAGGACCCACTGTTGGTACATTTTTAAAACAAGCAGCTTTACAAATACTTTCTTCAACACAAGTATCTGTACAAATCAATTTGATACAAAAATGACATAGAATTATTTACAAAATTCCAGCTAGCTGTGCTGGCATATGTTCCTTCCCTTGATATACAGCTCCAACTGAACTTTTGTACTGGTTTCCTATGGAAGGCTCCAAAGTATCTTCATACAGCAACTGATCAGATGTTTCCCACTCCACTGGTTTCTCCTTAATTTGGGGATCTATTGCTCTATCCTGCGGTGATGCTATCAGAGTTAGATTTTCTACTCTAAATCCTTCACTTTGCAGGTAATCCATAACCTCAATTTCTATTTCTTTAACGTCTCCATTACTAATCCTGTTTTCTACTTTTCCCTCTTTGTTCTCTTATATTTGTATTATAAAATTTTCCATATCTGAAATATGTTTTGTGCTGCTGTTTTTGTCTTGAGTAGTTTAGCTTTCTCCTTTGCATAAATATTGCTCCATATTCGATCTCTTTTTCTTTCCCATGTCCATACTTCTTCATCAGATGTCTCCCGCTCCTGTTTCTCTTTAGTTGGGGGACTCATTGTTCCATCATGCTTTAATATAACCCATGTAGGACTTTCTACATTAAATCCTTCACTTTTGCAGGTACTTCATAACTTCAGCTTCTAGTTTTTAACTTCTGCTTTACTAATCTTTTGTTCTACGCTCCCTCATTGTGGTCTTATTTTTTGTATTGTGAAATTTTCCATATGTGGATGCCTTTGCCTGTATTTTTGGGGAGCTTTTTTGCATTGACTAATTTGCCTTTCTCCTTTGTATAGATATTGCACCATATCAGATCTTTCTTTCCCATGTCCATATTTCTGTTTTATACCTTTCAAAAACCTCTAGATTTAGTTCTTTATATTTTCTCACTTCCTCAATCTCTTCTTTTTCCAAATGGCCCAAGGTTTCTTGGATGATATAATGTTTTTCATAATCTGTTGTATTAATGAAAAATGTTTATTTGAAGCTTCTGACAGTTTTCTTGTGCAAGTATTTTTCTTCCCTCTAATTTCTTTCTTAATCTTTTTGCATATCTTCTGTCTGGAAATTCTGGGCTTCTTACATAATCATAACAATACATACTTTCTTTCTTATCCTCAATAGTCCACTCTATCACCTTTATTACTTTTTTTTGGCCTATCAGTTTTAGTGATTTTTGTGGACTACTACTTCCTCCCCCTGAGCCTGTTCTATCCCCATTGTAGGAATGTTTCCATATCATGAGGATTCAACAGTGTCATTTTTTTCCAGTCCTGGTACCAGTGAGCCTACCAGGATTGGAAATTTTTTATCCTGGGTCTTGTTCACCCAGCTATCTTTTTTCTGTTTAACCTACCTCTGTTTATTATATATATATATATATATATATATATATATATATATATATATATATATATATACTATATACAACACAGTCCATATATCAGTGTTGTCTTGGTGAAATTTTGTGAAAAACAGGGTTCACCTCATGAAGGTACTCACCAAGACTCGAGGATGAATTCAATCCCAGCAATACTACTCTCCTTTGCTTGCTGATTTATCATCGCTCCATTTGGATTCCTTTGTTGGAAGCATCCGATGATAATGCAAATAAAGTGCCTGGTTTCTGATGGTCATGCAGGAGACAATCCAATGAGTGTGGTTCCAAACCATTTTCAAAATTGGCTTCAGCCTTGGTCCTTCCGCAAGATATATTTTTTTGCAATGTCCAAGTCAGTGTACAACTGGCTGGCCAATTTTACTGCACAGTCCAAACTGTTAATATTGTGCTTAACAGCTTGGAACACCTCAGAGGCTTCAGCTGCAATGATTTTAATTTTGAATCCCTCAAGGTTAGTGTCTCTTACCCACTTTGTCATCAGGTGACTGGATTTTGCTTGCAGAATAGCAGTCTTATGTTGTACATTTGCCTCTTGTCATACGACATAGTTTCTTCCAACATGGCTGACTAGGAATTCCATTTTGCAGCACCTGCAGAATACTTTCTTGATTCATTCGAATTCCATTTTCCAGACATCCTGTGCATTCTGTTATTGGTGGTAGACTATGGTGAAGCTGCTGCTGTCATCATTCCTGAATATGTACTTACCTGATATTCAACACATTTAGCAAAACTGTTTTAGTAGGATGCAGTAATATAATAGCACGTGAAAGAACCAGCTAGAAACACTGGCATGTGAAAGAACTAGCTAGAAACACTGACATGTGAAAGAACTAGCTAGAAACACTGACATGTGAAAGAACCAGCTAGAAACACTGACATGTGAAAGAACCAGCTAGAAACACTGACATGTGAAAGAACTAGCTAGAAACACTGACATCTGAAAGAACTAGCTAGAAACGCTGACATGTGAAAGAACTAGCTAGAAACACTGACATGTGAAAGAACTAGCTAGAAGCACTGACATCTGAAAGAACCAGCTAGAAACACTGACATGTGAAAGAACCAGCTAGAAACACTGACATCTGAAAGAACCAGCTAGAAACACTGACATGTGAAAGAACTAGCTAGAAACACTGACATGTGAAAGAATCAGCTAGAAACACTGACATGTGAAAGAACCAGCTAGAAACACTGACATGTGAAAGAACCAGCTAGAAACACTGACATGTGAAAGAACTAGCTAGAAACACTGGCGTTTGAAAAACACAGCATCTGAAAACTGACATAACAATATTGGCATTTGAAATATGAAGCCATTTTGTAAAGTAGTTCTATGATATAGACTCACTGAAGACTAGAAGAATGGAGCAAAAGGGAATTAACATTCAAGCCCTTTAAAAAGGTAGAAAATTTAAGGACATAATGGAGGGGACATTGTGGCCATTGAAAACTTGACATTAACACGGCTGGTAGCCATATCTCTCAGCCTCTTGAAAGCAAGAAATTGGAACAAAAAGGGATTAAGGCTCAAAATATGGCACAGATTTTAAATATTGCTCGTGCAAACTCAGAAAGTTATTAGGTTTTGCATTGGTATGAATTTTCTGAAATATATAAAGTCTGAAACTTCTTCTCAAACTAATGACATCAGTGACTTCAAACCCAAATGACTGGCCAAAAACTCTCAAATTTTATTGGCAACAGACCAAAAATATGAGGTAAAAAAAATTAACATTCTGTAAAAATCAGAACAACTGAGAGGCAAGTTGGTAGCAGTTGTAT
The DNA here is from genome assembly GCF_019279795.1 of Protopterus annectens. Taxonomy (NCBI): domain Eukaryota; kingdom Metazoa; phylum Chordata; order Ceratodontiformes; family Protopteridae; genus Protopterus; species Protopterus annectens. Next base: position 56,452,424 of record NC_056747.1, on the reverse strand, counting down.
GCCCCTGCAGCAGTAAAAACATCTAAGAGAAAAAAAAAACACCCATACAAACCATGCAGTTTTTTAACCATTAAAAATATTAAAACAGAACAGCTACAGATTTGGGTCTATATTATATATTGGAAGTCTGAAAACTTCGAATCGCATATGATCGACTCCATATGAGCGAAGTTTTCAAACATCGAACATAAAATATAAACAAACTAAAAATAAAATCCCTACCTGAATGTTCAATGCAGGGGGGCAAGCCCCCTGCACCCTCCACACCCCCATGCTACTTAAATATAGCCAACTCCGAGATCGTGCTACATTGAAGTGAAGGGAAATATTCTCTACAGCGATCTCCATTGAAAGTGTTTGAAAACTTCACTCATATGATGTCAACCATATGAGATTCGAAGTTTGAAAACTTCGAACTTACAATATAGACCCACAGATTAAGCTTTGCATTCACTGTACACTCCACATCTAAGCAAGATGGGAAAAATATTTTAAAGCATTACCTTTAATGGAATTACCTTGCACAACAAAGAAAAATGAGACACCAAGGCAACCACAAGGCAATCTATTACCACTCTACCCAAACTATAGTTCGCTTCTAAAGATGGCACTAAAAATGAATAAGTATATATACAGTTACACCTGTAAAAGCACACTACCTTGAAACAAGCACAATAACATCTATTAGTAGAGCACCAAATGCATTATATTTACCACTGAACATGCCTCTCACTCCTCCAAAAAATAAATTTATACAAATATTTTCACTTCTTGCAAGTCATCAGTAAAAAGCCACTTTAAAATGAATTAGAATGTGCAGCAGACCCCATGGATCCCATTTACCTCTGAACACAGCAATTAAAAAAATAAATAAATAATAAACCTGTAGCATTAATTCACCCAGCACAAAGATAAAAATAAAGAGATGACCCAACAATAGCACAGCCATATTCCCACTATACTCAAAGCAGTACATTTTAAACTTATTGAAGACAGCATTAAAAAGATATACACATTACCGCCTATAAAAGCAAACTATCATGAAGCAGCCATGACAACATGCACATAGTAGAATACCACATGTACTATGTTTACCTATGAAAATGTCCCCACAAAAAAATAAAAAAATATATACACATATTTGTTTTTTACATTTAAAAGTAGCTCTCATCACTAAATAACCACTTAAAAAAAATACCTGAAGCAGTACATCTTAACCTGTTGAAGACAGCATTAAAAAAATAAATTACACACATTTCCACCCAAAAAGTGCAAACTATCCCAAAACATTTGTAAAAGCAAATTACCCTGAAACAGCCACAATAACAATAGAAATACATCAATCACACTACATTTATCTGTGAAAATTGCACCCCGCCAGCGGAAATAAAATTCCTATACACACATTTTAACCTTTAAAAACTACTTCTTCCAAATCATCCGAAAACAACCACAACAATTAAAGATTAAATTTTATACACACACACACACACACACACACACACACACACACACACACACACACACACACACACACACACACACACACACGCACACACACACAAAGCCATACATACTTTTTATACCTTTAAAAAATACTACTTGCAAATTTTAAAATAACGATTACACAGATGTAAATACTGTACAGTGTGCCCAATCTACCTCTAAACATTAAAAAATTAAAAATAGAAATAAAACACAATATTCTCATTTTAAAAAGCTAGAACCATAAAATACTATTTGTACTTACTTACTTGCAACTAACATCACAGTCTTTGCTTTGGAGTTGGCTTCCCTGCTGGAATGGCTGGTTGGTTTCCTGCATGTTGGAGTGGCTGGCTGGCTGGCTGCCTGTTGGAATGGCTACCTAGCTGTCTGTCTGTTGGCTGTTGAGGCTAGCTGGTTGATGGCTAGAGTGGATAGCTGGCTGACTGACTCTGGCTGCTGGAGTGGCTAGCTGGCTGGCTGCCTCTGGCTGTTGGAGTACCTAGCTGGCTGGCTGGCTGCCTGCTGGAATGGCTGGTTGGTGCTGTCTGGCTCTGGCTGCTGGAATGACTGGTTGGTGCTGGCTGGCTCTGGCTGCTGGAATGGCTAGCTGACTGGCTGGCTGACTGGTTCTGGCTGCTGGAGTGGCTTGCTGGCTGGCTCTAGCTGTAAAAAAAGACAAATCCCAGTCCTCTGTTACTGGTTAATAAAAAAAAGTTCTACAGCCGAGATTTTTGTAGGGCTCTTCCTGCCCCATTGCTCACCCCCTTCATGAATTACAGCCAATTGATGCATTATTTACAACACCCAGACCTAACAGGGAATAGCTTTGCCTGCCGGTCTGGGTTGGTGACGTAACCAAATTTCTGTGTAAAAAAAACAGAAGTATTTACAGCTTTTCCATGGCAATTTGGTGTGATTGAAAAGCGGGATTGAAGTAACTCAACCAGTACCTGCCCCACTGATAACATAATGGTTGGCATCCGTATATTATAAAAATGAAAATAGTTTCCAATTTTAAAAGTATTTTTTATAGAGACTTTTTAGTTATTGAAAAATTGTTTCTTTTTGCAGGTTTGTGCAAATAGCATGTGTTGGAATCAACTTAAACAGTGAATCAAGGGTGCATGCATTTACAGGCCCGAGTGTATCTGAAGTTAAAATGGAGCGACTAAAAAGTGTAAAATAAGCGTGACCATTTTATGGGTGGGAGTTAACTAATTGAAAGATCCATTCAGTATTAAAGTAAATGCTTGCACATGGGCAAAGAAGGAGTATGCTCCCCTTCAAAAAATACTGGTGTTTAAGTGTTCTTCATGTTAAATTTCTGAACAGTTGTGCTAAGTAAGTTAGTTCCTCACCAAGTTTTAACTTGGAGAGTCATAGGGGAAGCATATAGCACCCAACCCCCCGAGCTAACTGCTAGACCAGCAGGATTGAAACTAATCCTGTAGTAGCAGCAAAAAAGAAATTATACAAATTTTAAATAATTATGCATACATACATATAGACACATTCCTTTACTTGGATAAGTAGATTTTTCTTTTGAGTATTTCTCAGGAACCTTGACTTACTGAGGCCTGAATACATAAAGGTGTCTAATCTTATGCCCACAGCATAGACTTGTGCATAACTTGCTCAGAAATAGGTTTGCATCTTTACAAATTGTTGTAGCTATGAGGGCAACATTTGAAAATGATTAATACCTTTGCAGGGACAACACAAAAGTGTAGCTAGCTATTTATACACCTAGTACAACCCCTTTTCTAGTGCACCCCCCAACTTTAAGTTGAGGACCAGAAAAAAAGTTCCTCTCTATTTCTTTTCTTCTTTCCTTTTAACCTATAGCAAACTGCTGCATTTTTCAATGCTAGTATGCACTAAAGACTGATCCCCTAACTCTTTTTCACCCATGGTAACTGCCCCCTTCACCCCTCCCTAGCTATGTCTGTATTTTCTAGATGTGAGGTCCACTGGGACTATGGAACTGTGAGTATAAATTTGAATTTCATGGCTTAATTATTTATTTAAACCAATCACTGTTTGAAGCTCAATATGATATTATAATCATTTGGTCACTATAAAATCGGGAGTGCGTGACAGCTGAAAGAAATTATTATATTTCACTAGGAAAATAAGGATATAAGTACCAAACAAGTGGCTGGGTATAAGGTGTAACAGTGCTGGAAGTAACTGATAACCAGGTAATCAGTTTCGGAGCAGTAGAAGAAAAATACAGCTTAAGCTTCTATAAATAAAATCAGTAACTATAAACTGCCAATACTGAATTGGAGGTACAGTAACTCTCTGTCATTGGTGAAAGGGGAACAAGAGAGAGAACAATCCTGTTACTCGTGGGAGAAGGAGAGAGAGAAATTGTGTTACTCATGGGAGTAGGAGAGAGAGAAATCTTGTTACTCATGGGAGTAGAGAAGAGAGAACAATCCTGTTGCTTATGGGAGCAGGAGAGAGAACTATCCTGTTACTCTTTTGGGAGTAGGAAAGAGAAATCCTGTTACTCATGGGAGTAGGAGAGAGGCCAGTCTTGTTATTCATGGGAGTAGGAGAGAGAACAATCCTGTTACTTGTGTACTGTAAACTTTAGGAAGTTATTTTCTCGGCCTTTAAGAGAGGACATACAGCAAACCATACTAGTCAGTGTATAATATGTAGTTGATGTTTCTTTTGGGCAGTTAATTATAACTTTACAATTGTTTTGCATAAGCAAGGTGAACAACACAATATACAGTTTTATTTTCAGATTACATTGTAGTGCAGTTTTCTTATTATGATGGGATCACTTTATTTAGCACAGTGTTATGTTGAAGTTAGATATTTATGTCCCATGTTTTTAGTTCAGGTACATAAATATGTCTGAGTACAACCAATTAGCAAGCCAGATTTGGTGGTTCACCATGGGATAAATCAGTCTTCATTTAACTGCATGTGACTTGTAGGTTTACAGAGTCACACTGAGAGATTAAAGTATCTGTGTTCCAAACTTGGGGAACCTAGAATAAAGCATCACCCTTGTACTAAACTTACAGGTATTGGTACCAGCCTAGAATAAAACAATGATAAAGGGGCTCCTATAGATTGCAAGGAAGAAGCATTTGCTCAGAATTTATAGAAAAATGAAAATGGTGTCAGTACAGTAACAGAACCAGTGCATATGATAACAGTGGGAAAACTACAAAAGTGGTGTCAGTACAGTAACAGAACCAGTGCATATGACAACAGTGGGAAACTACGAAAGTGGTGTCAGTACAGTAACAGAACCAGTGCATATGATAACAGTGGGAAAACTACGAAAGTGGTGTAAGTACAGTAACAGAACCAGTGCATATGATAACAGTGGGAAAACTATGAAAGTGGTGTTAGTACAGTAATAGAACCAGTGCATATGATAACAGTGGGAAAACTACGAAAGTGGTGTCAGTACAGTAACAGAGCCAGTGCATATGATAACAGTGGGAAAACTACGAAAGTGGTGTCAGTACAGTAACAGAACCAGTGCATATGATAACAGTGGGAAAACTACGAAAGTGGTGTCAGTACAGTAACAGAACCAGTGCATATGATAACAGTGGGAAAACTATGAAAGTGGTGTTAGTACAGTAATAGAACCAGTGCATATGATAACAGTGGGAAAACTATGAAAGTGGTGTCAGTACAGTAACAGAACCAGTGCATATGATAACAGTGGGAAAATTACGAAAGTGGTGTCAGTACAGTAACAGAATCAGTGCATATGATAACAGTGGGAAAACTACGAAAGTGGTGTTAGTACAGTAACAGAACCAGTGCATATGATAACAGTGGGAAAACTATGAAAGTGGTGTTAGTACAGTAACAGAACCAGCGCATATGATAACAGTGGGAAAACTACGAAAGTGGTGTCAGTACAGTAAAAGAACCAGTGCATATGATAACAGTGGGAAACTACGAAAGTGGTGTTATAACAGTAACAGAACCAGTGCATATGATAACAGTGGGAAAACTAAGAAAGTGGTGTCAGTCCAGTAACAGAACCAGTGCATATGATAACAGTGGGAAAACTACGAAAGTGGTGTCAGTACAGTAACAGAACCAGTGCATATGATAACAGTGGGAAAACTACGAAAGTGGTGTTAGTACAGTAACAGAACCAGTGCTTATGATAACAGTGGGAAAACTATGAAGGTGGTGGCAGTACAGTAACAGAACCAGTGCATATGGTAACAGTGGGAAAACTACGAAAGTGGTGTCAGTACAGTAACAGAACCAGTGCATATGATAACAGTGGGAAAACTACGAAAGTGGTGTCAGTACAGTAAAAGAACCAGTGCATATGATAACAGTGGGAAACTACGAAAGTGGTGTTATAACAGTAACAGAACCAGTGCATATGATAACAGTGGGAAAACTACGAAAGTGGTGTCAGTCCAGTAACAGAACCAGTGCATATGATAACAGTGGGAAAACTACGAAAGTGGTGTCAGTACAGTAACAGAACCAGTGCATATGATAACAGTGGGAAAACTACGAAAGTGGTGTTAGTACAGTAACAGAACCAGTGCTTATGGTAACAGTGGGAAAACTATGAAGGTGGTGGCAGTACAGTAACAGAACCAGTGCATATGGTAACAGTGGGAAAACTACGAAAGTGGTGTCAGTACAGTAACAGAACCAGTGCATATGATAACAGTGGGAAAACTACGAAAGTGGTGTCAGTACAGTAACAGAACCAGTGCATATGATAACAGTGGGAAAACTACGAAAGTGGTGTTAGTACAGTAACAGAACCAGTGCATATGATAACAGTGGGAAAACTACGAAAGTGGTGTCAGTACAGTAACAGAACCAGTGCATATGATAACAGTGGGAAAACTACGAAAGTGGTGTCAGTACAGTAACAGAACCAGTGCATATGATAACAGTGGGAAAACTATGAAAGTGGTGTTAGTACAGTAACAGAACCAGTGCATATGATAACAGTGGGAAAACTACGAAAGTGGTGTCAGTACAGTAACAGAACCAGTGCATATGATAACAGTGGGAAAACTACGAAAGTGGTGTCAGTACAGTAACAGAACCAGTGCATATGATAACAGTGGGAAAACTATGAAAGTGGTGTTAGTACAGTAATAGAACCAGTGCATATGATAACAGTGGGAAAACTATGAAAGTGGTGTCAGTACAGTAACAGAACCAGTGCATATGATAACAGTGGGAAAACTACGAAAGTGGTGTTAGTACAGTAACAGAACCAGTGCATATGATAACAGTGGGAAAACTACGAAAGTGGTGTCAGTACAGTAACAGAACCAGTGCATATGATAACAGTGGGAAAACTACGAAAGTGGTGTCAGTACAGTAACAGAACCAGTGCATATGATAACAGTGGGAAAACTACGAAAGTGGTGTTAGTACAGTAACAGAACCAGTGCATATGATAACAGTGGGAAAACTATGAAAGTGGTGTCAGTACAGTAACAGAACCAGTGCATATGATAACAGTGGGAAAACTACGAAAGTGGTGTCAGTACAGTAACAGAACCAGTGCATATGATAACAGTGGGAAAACTACGAAAGTGGTGTTAGTACAGTAACAGAACCAGTGCATATGATAACAGTGGGAAAACTATGAAAGTGGTGTCAGTACAGTAACAGAACCAGTGCATATGATAACAGTGGGAAAACTATGAAAGTGGTGTTAGTACAGTAACAGAACCAGTGCATATGATAACAGTGGGAAAACTATGAAGGTGGTGTCAGTACAGTAACAGAACCAGTGCATATGATAACAGTGGGAAAACTACGAAAGTGGTGTCAGTACAGTAACAGAACCAGTGCATATGAAAACAGTGGGAAAACTACGAAAGTAGTGTCAGTACAGTAACAGAACCAGTGCATATGATAACAGTGGGAAAACTATGAAAGTGGTGTTAGTACAGTAATAGAACCAGTGCATATGATAACAGTGGGAAAACTATGAAAGTGGTGTCAGTACAGTAACAGAACCAGTGCATATGATAACAGTGGGAAAATTACGAAAGTGGTGTCAGTACAGTAACAGAATCAGTGCATATGATAACAGTGGGAAAACTACGAAAGTTGTGTTAGTACAGTAATAGAACCAGTGCATATGATAACAGTGGGAAAAGTACGAAAGTGGTGTTAGTACAGTAACAGAACCAGTGCATATGATAACAGTGGGAAAACTACGAAAGTGGTGTCAGTACAGTAACAGAATCAGTGCATATGATAACAGTGGGAAAACTATGAAAGTGGTGTCAGTACAGTAACAGAACCAGTGCATATGATAACAGTGGGAAAACTACGAAAGTGGTGTTAGTACAGTAACAGAACCAGTGCATATGATAACAGTGGGAAAACTATGAAAGTGGTGTTAGTACAGTAACAGAACCAGCGCATATGATAACAGTGGGAAAACTACGAAAGTGGTGTCAGTACAGTAACAGAACCAGTGCATATGATAACAGTGGGAAAACTAAGAAAGTGGTGTCAGTACAGTAACAGAACCAGTGCATATGATAACAGTGGGAAACTACGAAAGTGGTGTTATAACAGTAACAGAACCAGTGCATATGATAACAGTGGGAAAACTACGAAAGTGGTGTCAGTCCAGTAACAGAACCAGTGCATATGATAACAGTGGGATAACTACGAAAGTGGTGTCAGTACAGTAACAGAACCAGTGCATATGAAAACAGTGGGAAAACTACGAAAGTGGTGTTAGTACAGTAACAGAACCAGTGCTAATGATAACAGTGGGAAAACTGTGAAGGTGGTGGCAGTACAGTAACAGAACCAGTGCATATGGTAACAGTGGGAAAACTACGAAAGTGGTGTCAGTACAGTAACAGAGCCAGTGCATATGATAACAGTGGGAAAACCATGAAAGTGGTGTCAGTACAGTAACAGAATCAGTGCATATGATAACAGTGGGAAAACTACGAAAGTGGTGTCAGTACAGTAACAGAACCAGTGCATATGATAACAGTGGGAAAACTATGAAAGTGGTGTTAGTACAGTAGTAGAACCAGTGCATATGATAACAGTGGGAAAACTATGAAAGTGGTGTCAGTACAGTAACAGAACTAGTGCATATGATAACAGTGGGAAAATTACGAAAGTGGTGTCAGTACAGTAACAGAATCAGTGCATATGATAACAGTGGGAAAACTACGAAAGTGGTGTTAGTACAGTAACAGAACCAGTGCATATGATAACAGTGGGAAAACTATGAAAGTGGTGTTAGTACAGTAACAGAACCAGCGCATATGATAACAGTGGGAAAACTACGAAAGTGGTGTCAGTACAGTAACAGAACCAGTGCATATGATAACAGTGGGAAAACTACGAAAGTGGTGTCAGTACAGTAACAGAACCAGTGCATATGATAACAGTGGGAAACTACGAAAGTGGTGTTATAACAGTAACAGAACCAGTGCATATGATAACAGTGGGAAAACTACGAAAGTGGTGTCAGTCCAGTAACAGAACCAGTACATATGATAACAGTGGGAAAACTACGAAAGTGGTGTCAGTACAGTAACAGAACCAGTGCATATGATAACAGTGGGAAAACTACGAAAGTGGTGTTAGTACAGTAACAGAACCAGTGCTTATGGTAACAGTGGGAAAACTATGAAGGTGGTGGCAGTACAGTAACAGAACCAGTGCATATGGTAACAGTGGGAAAACTACGAAAGTGGTGTCAGTACAGTAACAGAACCAGTGCATATGATAACAGTGGGAAAACTACGAAAGTGGTGTTAGTACAGTAACAGAACCAGTGCATATGATAACAGTGGGAAAACTATGAAAGTGGTGTCAGTACAGTAACAGAACCAGTGCATATGATAACAGTGGGAAACTACGAAAGTGGTGTTAGTACAGTAACAGAACCAGTGCATATGATAACAGTGGGAAAACTATGAAGGTGGTGTCAGTACAGTAACAGAACCAGTGCATATGATAACAGTGGGAAAACTACGAAAGTGGTGTCAGTACAGTAACAGAACCAGTGCATATGATAACAGTGGGAAAACTACGAAAGTGGTGTAAGTACAGTAACAGAACCAGTGCATATGATAACAGTGGGAAAACTATGAAAGTGGTGTTAGTACAGTAATAGAACCAGTGCATATGATAACAGTGTGAAAACTACGAAAGTGGTGTCAGTACAGTAACAGAGCCAGTGCATATGATAACAGTGGGAAAACTACGAAAGTGGTGTCAGTACAGTAACAGAACCAGTGCATATGATAACAGTGGGAAAACTACGAAAGTGGTGTCAGTACAGTAACAGAACCAGTGCATATGATAACAGTGGGAAAACTATGAAAGTGGTGTTAGTACAGTAATAGAACCAGTGCATATGATAACAGTGGGAAAACTATGAAAGTGGTGTCAGTACAGTAACAGAACCAGTGCATATGATAAAAGTGGGAAACTACGAAAGTGGTGTTAGTACAGTAACAGAACCAGTGCATATGATAACAGTGGGAAAACTATGAAGGTGGTGTCAGTACAGTAACAGAACCAGTGCATATGATAACAGTGGGAAAACTACGAAAGTGGTGTCAGTACAGTAACAGAACCAGTGCATATGATAACAGTGGCAAAACTACGAAAGTGGTGTAAGTACAGTAAAAACCCATGAATGTAAAGTAAAACAAAAATTTTTGGT
>NC_056747.1:56438442-56441741 GCF_019279795.1 Protopterus annectens | reverse complement strand
ATATGATAACAGTGGGAAAACTATGAAAGTGGTGTCAGTACAGTAACAGAACCAGTGCATATGATAACAGTGGGAAAATTACGAAAGTGGTGTCAGTACAGTAACAGAATCAGTGCATATGATAACAGTGGGAAAACTACGAAAGTGGTGTTAGTACAGTAATAGAACCAGTGCATATCATAACAGTGGGAAAACTACGAAAGTGGTGTTAGTACAGTAACAGAACCAATGCATATGATAACAGTGGGAAAACTACGAAAGTGGTGTCAGTACAGTAACAGAATCAGTGCATATGATAACAGTGGGAAAACTATGAAAGTGGTGTCAGTACAGTAACAGAACCAGTGCATATGATAACAGTGGGAAAACTACGAAAGTGGTGTTAGTACAGTAACAGAACCAGTGCATATGATAACAGTGGGAAAACTATGAAAGTGGTGTTAGTACAGTAACAGAACCAGCGCATATGATAACAGTGGGAAAACTACGAAAGTGGTGTCAGTACAGTAACAGAACCAGTGCATATGATAACAGTGGGAAAACTACGAAAGTGGTGACAGTACAGTAACAGAACCAGTGCATATGATAACAGTGGGAAACTACGAAAGTGGTGTTATAACAGTAACAGAACCAGTGCATATGATAACAGTGGGAAAACTACGAAAGTGGTGTCAGTCCAGTAACAGAACCAGTGCATATGATAACAGTGGGAAAACTACGAAAGTGGTGTCAGTACAGTAACAGAACCAGTGCATATGATAACAGTGGGAAAACTACGAAAGTGGTGTTAGTACAGTAACAGAACCAGTGCTTATGATAACAGTGGGAAAACTATGAAGGTGGTGGCAGTACAGTAACAGAACCAGTGCATATGGTAACAGTGGGAAAACTACGAAAGTGGTGTCAGTACAGTAACAGAGCCAGTGCATATGATAACAGTGGGAAAACTACGAAAGTGGTGTCAGTACAGTAACAGAACCAGTGCATATGATAACAGTGGGAAAACTATGAAAGTGGTGTTAGTACAGTAATAGAACCAGTGCATATGATAACAGTGGGAAAACTATGAAAGTGGTGTCAGTACAGTAACAGGACCAGTGCATATGATAACAGTGGGAAAATTACGAAAGTGGTGTCAGTACAGTAACAGAATCAGTGCATATGATAACAGTGGGAAAACTACGAAAGTGGTGTTAGTACAGTAACAGAACCAGTGCATATGATAACAGTGGGAAAACTATGAAAGTGGTGTTAGTACAGTAACAGAACCAGCGCATATGATAACAGTGGGAAAACTACGAAAGTGGTGTCAGTACAGTAACAGAACCAGTGCATATGATAACAGTGGAAAACTACGAAAGTGGTGTCAGTACAGTAACAGAACCAGTGCATATGATAACAGTGGGAAACTACGAAAGTGGTGTTATAACAGTAACAGAACCAGTGCAGATGATAACAGTGGGAAAACTACGAAAGTGGTGTCAGTCCAGTAACAGAACCAGTGCATATGATAACAGTGGGAAAACTACGAAAGTGGTGTTAGTACAGTAACAGAACCAGTGCATATGATAGCAGTGGGAAAACTACGAAAGTGGTGTTAGTACAGTAATCGAACCAGTGCATATGATAACAGTGGGAAAACTGCGAAAGTGGTGTTATAACAGTAACAGAACCAGTGCAGATGATAACAGTGGGAAAACTACGAAAGTGGTGTCAGTCCAGTAACAGAACCAGTGCATATGATAACAGTGGGAAAACTACGAAAGTGGTGTCAGTACAGTAACAGAACCAGTGCATATGATAACAGTGGGAAAACTACGAAAGTGGTGTTAGTACAGTAACAGAACCAGTGCTTATGATAACAGTGGGAAAACTATGAAGGTGGTGGCAGTACAGTAACAGAACCAGTGCATATGGTAACAGTGGGAAAACTACGAAAGTGGTGTCAGTACAGTAACAGAGCCAGTGCATATGATAACAGTGGGAAAACTACGAAAGTGGTGTCAGTACAGTAACAGAACCAGTGCATATGATAACAGTGGGAAAACTATGAAAGTGGTGTTAGTACAGTAATAGAACCAGTGCATATGATAACAGTGGGAAAACTATGAAAGTGGTGTCAGTACAGTAACAGAACCAGTGCATATGATAACAGTGGAAAATTACGAAAGTGGTGTCAGTACAGTAACAGAATCAGTGCATATGATAACAGTGGGAAAACTACGAAAGTGGTGTTAGTACAGTAACAGAACCAGTGCATATGATAACAGTGGGAAAACTATGAAAGTGGTGTTAGTACAGTAACAGAACCAGTGCATATGATAACAGTGGGAAAACTATGAAAGTGGTGTTAGTACAGTAACAGAACCAGCGCATATGATAACAGTGGGAAAACTACGAAAGTGGTGTCAGTACAGTAACAGAACCAGTGCATATGATAACAGTGGGAAAACTACGAAAGTGGTGTCAGTACAGTAACAGAACCAGTGCATATGATAACAGTGGGAAACTACGAAAGTGGTGTTATAACAGTAACAGAACCAGTGCAGATGATAACAGTGGGAAAACTACGAAAGTGGTGTCAGTCCAGTAACAGAACCAGTGCATATGATAACAGTGGGAAAACTACGAAAGTGGTGTTAGTACAGTAACAGAACCAGTGCATATGATAGCAGTGGGAAAACTACGAAAGTGGTGTTAGTACAGTAATCGAACCAGTGCATATGATAACAGTGGGAAAACTGCGAAAGTGGTGTTAGTACAGTAACAGAACCAGTGCATATGGTAACAGTGGGAAAACTACGAAAGTGGTGTTAGTACAGTAACAGAACCAGTGCATATGATAACAGTGGGAAAACTATGAAAGTGGTGTCGGTACAGTAACTGAACCAGTGCATATGATAACAGTGTGAAAACTACGAAAGCCCGAAACCTCCCAAAACCGACGCCCACAATACCAACACCCAGAAGCACGAAACTTCATTATCCCAACAACGAAAAATGGAGATTGCCGTACAGTGCGGAATGGGAAGTTTGCTGTTCTCCCCACTGTAGTGCAATCTTGGAGTAGGTATATTTAATTTATGGGGGGAGTGTGGGGGGTGACGGAGGCTTGCCCCCCTGCATACATGTTGTTATTGATGGTTTTGAGCTTTTGTTTTGTTGTTATGTCGTTTTCAGTATTTTGACGTTTCGTGCTTCTGGGCATCGGTATTGTGAGGTTTCGGGCTTTATTAGTGAATCTGATAGCAGTAGCTAGAGTCTGCTTCAACGGTCTGCTGTTCATAGATTGTTCATTC
>NC_056747.1:56348442-56433442 GCF_019279795.1 Protopterus annectens | reverse complement strand
TACATAAGACAACAAATTTAAAAACATGTTGTTCATTGGTAACTGACACATGCTTCGCTAGTGCATTAAAACTACTTCTTTTTTTAATGTGATGTAGGTGTTCTCTTATCCTGTCTTTTAAAAGACGATCTGTTTTCCCTACATACAATTTGTGACATGCCTGGCAGCCAGATATACTACATGTGCTGTATCACATTTCGTATAGGCTCGCAGATAAAACATCTCCCCTGTGTCAGGGTGTTTAAATTGTGAATCATTACAAATAAAACTACAAAAGTTGCACTTGCCACATGGTCTAGTGCCCTTTTCATTTTCAATACCTTTCAGTTCTCTGTCTGTACAGAGCCTTCTTTTTAAATTCTTCTTATTTTTAAAGCTAAATTGTGGCTTTGTGCCTACTAACTCTTTCATTTTACAAGCTGATGTTAATATATTCCAATGTTCATTTATAATATTAGTGTACAGCCCAACATCTCTTGAATAATTTAAACACATCCTTACATTCTTGTGAGTCACTTTCTCTTTCCCATTCACTAATTGTTTTGAGAAATATGGTTTAGCCTTATTCTCTCTTTTACTCATCACATCTTCCATGTTTTTAGTTACCATTCTGTTATCATAGCCTCTATCTAGTAATTCTTTTCCTGTCAAAATTAGTTGTTTCTCATATTCTTCGGTTTTTACAGTTAATCTTGACGCCCTTAGGAACTGGTTTTGTGCCACATTTCTGAATATAAAATTGGGATGCATACTATCTCTACTTAATTTGTTTGCATGGCAGGTCTTTCTGTACATTCTTGTGCTAATCTTGCCTGTACTATCTTTCTCTACATAAACATCCAAAAATCTGATACCATCAGTAGAACAATTCATGGTAAAGTTAAGAAATTCTGTAGAGTTATTAATGAATTCTAAGAATTCATATAACTGACTTTCTGTCCCTCTCCATAAAAGAAAGAGATCATCTATAAATCTCCTATAAAACATAATCATTTTATCAAATTTTCCTTTTATAACATTTTCCATTTCCCATTTGGACATAACAGCATTGGCATAACTATTAGCACAAGGAGTGCCCATTGCCACTCCATTCTTTTGCCAATACATATCTTCCCTAAATACAAAAATGTTATTTTCAAGCACTATTTTTAACAGTCTTTGTAATATTCCTATGGTTCTACTTCCAAACTCCTTATTCAGCTCTAATAGATGTATCACATTTCTAATACCAACTGGATTTGGTATAACTGTAAACAGCGATACTACATCTAATGTAACGAAAAAGTACTGTTCTGATACATTTGTTTCATTAGTAAATTCATATAAATCTCTGAGAAAATGCTCTGTATCTTTCAAGATATACTTTGATTTGTATATCAGGGCCTTCAAATTTTTATCAATGAATATTGAAGGCGGTTCAGTACACCAATTTCTTCCGGCTACTATTGGTCTCATTGGGGGTCTGATGGAATTTTTATGGAGTTTAGGCAACCCCTGAATTTTTGGAGTAGTTGGATCTGTAACTACTAAATATTTGACCATATTATTATCACAAAGCTCTAGTTCTTCAAGGTGTCTAATTTCTTTTTCTACCCTTGATATCATATTTTTACTTTGTATGGATGTAATTTTTTGATAGAAGTCAGTATTATCCAGCATTTCTAGCATCAAACTATTGTGATCAACTCTATTCATTACCACCGTTTGCCCTCCCTTGTCTGCTGGCCTAATAGTTATCTGGTTATTACTCTCTAAATAATGCATAGCTTTAAATTCTTCTTTACTTAAATTGTGCCATTTGCCACTTTCCTTAAGTTGTTTCCACTCATAATACATTTTATACATATCAGAAATACAAGTTTGCTCAAATGCATTGATTAAAGCATTTTGTTTTGGTACGAAAAGACTCGGTTTCCTGAATGTAGCATCAGACTCTTTCTGCTCATTACCAAATAATGTTTTCAAAGTCAAGTTACGGGTAAACAGTTTCAAATCGAAAATAATATCAGTGATGTTCATATCCATAGCCGGTATAAAACGTTTGATTCAGAATGTGTTAAACCATAATCTGATAAATTTGCAATTAATATCTTACTTGTCGGAAGACCTTTTTATTGTAAATGGACACACCGGACCTTCGTCGAGTTTTCTCTTGTTTCTCACTATACTTCTCCCCCTCTGTTGTTGTCGCGGTCCACCTCTCCCATTCCTGCTCATAGATCTCTCCCTTATAGGCAGAGGAAAATTCAAGCCTAAAGCGCCAGTTCCTTTTAAAAAAGAAGAAGTTGGATGTGCTGATGCATTTCTAATGTTGGAGGTTTAATTTTCTGCTTCGCGATGTATTTCTGCGCTTACTTGAAACGTCTTCTTCCTTGCTGCAAGGTTAGATGTCACCAGTGCATTCGAAACATCAGACTTCAAGGTGTTTGCTCTATCGTCATCACAACCACACTCATCATCACAACCACGCCCATCTGCTTCCACTTGACCAATCGGTATCTCTCTAGAAGTCGAATTTTGTACAAACTGAATTCTCTCCTTTACTTGTTGGGGCATTGAATCAATATTAGGCGCCATACTATTATGGTAATTTACATGTCGTGGCCAAGTGAAGATATGGCCCAATGAGAAGTCCTTCCGATCTCTACAAAGCTTCTTTAATTTAATTTGTAGAAGCTTTCTGGCATATACTGTCAGATTCTCAACCATATCAGTCATAGGTTTAAATAGTGCTTCTGTTGTATAAGTTTTACATATGTCAGTATATTTTTTCTTTATACTGCCATTAGTTTTTATCATTTCTCTCTCTGCTGCCACTACTAGCAGCTTTAAATACCCCAAGCTAGTGTTTATATTTAGTTGTTGCCATTCACTTAGCAATATGGAGTCACACTCAGTCTGTGCAGGCATTTTGAGCACTCTTAAACCTCGAGGTATAACACGTTCTGTTAAACAAGCTTCTAAATGAAACTTCTCATATTGTACCCATTTTAGTTTATATAAATCTTTTTCTAATGAGAAAATATCACTTCTCATGGCCAAAAAATCTATATTAGAATGTTCTGTCCCTCCAATGACTATATCAGTTTTCAAAAGTGGATTTTCTTCTTCACTCACCTTGGATAAAAATAATTCTAAGTTGTTTTCAGTCCATTTCAGTTTTAAGCCTGGTGTATATTCAAGTTCTATGTTATCCATTTCAGTAGCCATAACTCCTGAACTTTTGGGTAAAAAGTATAGAAACTTCTAAATTATACAAACCACCCAATGTTGCAGGCACCTTTGCATAAAAGTATTCCAGAGTATCCACAAAGTCAACACAAAGTCCATAAACTGCAAAGGTGAGGCTTCAGAACAGCAGCTTCAGTTTAGTAAAAAAATATACTCCAAAACAGCAACCTCAGCTTAATAAGGTGTATACTCAAATTTCTCCTGACATGGTCATTGAAGGGACAGAACATTCTAATATAGATTTTTTGGCCATGAGAAGTGATATTTTCTCATTAGAAAAAGATTTATATAAACTAAAATGGGTACAATATGAGAAGTTTCATTTAGAAGCTTGTTTAACAGAACGTGTTATACCTCGAGGTTTAAGAGTGCTCAAAATGCCTGCACAGACTGAGTGTGACTCCATATTGCTAAGTGAATGGCAACAACTAAATATAAACACTAGCTTGGGGTATTTAAAGCTGCTAGTAGCGGCAGCAGAGAGAGAAATTATAAAAACTAATGGCAGTATAAAGAAAAAATATACTGACATATGTAAAACTTATACTACAGAAGCACTGTTTAAACCTATGACTGATATGGTTGAGAATCTGACAGTATATGCCAGAAAGCTTCTACAAATTAAATTAAATAAGCTTTGTAGAGATCGGAAGGACTTCTCGTTGGGCCATATCTTCACTTGGCCATGAGATGTAAATGATCATAATAGTCTGGCGCCTAATATTGATTCAATGCCCCAACAAGTAAATGAGAGAATTCAGTTTGTACAAAATTCGACTTCTAGAGAGATACCGATTGGTCAAGTGGAAGCCGATGGGCATGGTCGTGATGACGAGCGTGGTTGTGATGACAATAGAGCAAACGCCTTGAAGTCTGGTGTTTCGAATGCACTGGTGACATCTAACCTTGGAGCAAGGAAGAAGACGTTTCAAGTAAGCGCAGAAATACATCGCAAAGCAGAAAATGAAACCTCCAACATTAAAAACGCATCAGCACATCCAAATTCTTCTTTTTTAAAAGGAACTGGCCCTTTAGGATTGAATTTTCCTCTGCCTATAAGGGAGAGATCTATGAGCAGGAATGGGAGAGGTGGACCACGACAACAACAGAGGGGGAGAAGTATAGTGAGAAACAAGAGAAAACTCGAAGGTCCGGTGAGTCCATTTACAATAAAAAACGCCTTCCAACAAGTAAGACATTAATTGTAAATTTATCAGATTATGGTTTAACACATTCTGAATCAAACGTGTTAGAAAAGGGGTTATCTTTTATACCTGCTATGGATATAAACATCACTGATATTATTTTCGATTTGAAACTGTTTACCCGTAACTTGACTTTGAAAACATTATTTGGTAATGAGCAGAAAGAGTCTGATGCTACATTCAGGAAACCGAGTCTTTTTGTACCAAAACAAAATGCTTTAATCAATGCATTTGAGCAAACTTGTATTTCTGATATGTATAAAATGTATTATGAGCGGAAACAACTTAAGGAAAGTGGCAAATGGCACAATTTAAGTAAAGAAGAATTTAAAGCTATGCATTATTTAGAGAGTAATAACCAGATAACTATTAGGCCAGCAGACAAGGGAGGGCAAATGGTGATTATGAATAGAGTTGATTACAATAGTTTGATGCTAGAAATGCTGGATAATACTGACTTCTATCAAAAAATTACATCCATACAAAGTAAAAATATGATATCAAGGGTAGAAAAAGAAATTAGACACCTTGAGGAACTAGAGCTTTGTGATAATAATATGGTCAAATATTTAGTAGTTACAGATCCAACTATTCCAAAGATTCAGGGGTTGCCTAAACTCAATAAAAATTCCATCAGACCCCCAATGAGACCAATAGTAGCCGGAAGAAATTGGTGTACTGAACCGCCTTCAATATTCATTGATAAAAATTTGAAGGCCCTGATATACAAATCAAAGTATATCTTGAAAGATACAGAGCATTTTCTCAGAGATTTATATAAATTTACTAATGAAACAAATGTATCAGAACTGTACTTTTTCGTTACATTAGATGTAGTATCGCTGTTTACAGTTATACCAAATCCAGTTGGCATTAGAAATGTGATACATCTATTAGAGCTGAATAAGGAATTTGGAAGTAGAACCATAGGAATATTACAAAGACTGTTAAAAGTAGTGCTTGAAAATAACATTTTTGTATTTAGGCTTTAAAACTTCAGCTTGGCAAGCTAAGAACTTGGTTATATTCAACTGGACGTATAAGAGAATTTAAGTACCTTTTTATGCACTTTTTCTTTTAAAAAATACAGTATTTAAATTGATTTAAACTGTGTATGAAGGAGTGTTGAAGGAATTTTTAACTGGTTATTCTGCTCTTCAGTAACTTGAACTAAAAGCTAGTGTTGGCTGAATTTTGTTATTTGCTAGTAATTACAGGTGTGGGGGTAGCCACATTCAGTGATTTCCTGTCCTTGCATATTTAAACTGGTGCATGTGAAATAATTCCTGCTTTAAAACTTCAGCTTGGCAAGCTAAGAACTTGGTTATATTCAACTGGACGTATAAGAGAATTTAAGTACCTTATATGCACTTTTCTTTTAAAAATACAGTATTTAAATTGATTTAAACTGTGTATGAAGGAGTGTTGAAGGAATTTTTAACTGGTTATTCTGCTCTTCAGTAACTTGAACTAAAAGCTAGTGTTGGCTGAATTTTGTTATTTGCTAGTAATTACAGGTGTGGGGTAGCCACATTCAGTGATTTCCTGTCCTTGCATATTTAAACTGGTGCATGTGAAATAATTCCTGCTTTAAAACTTCAGCTTGGCAAGCTAAGAACTTGGTTATATTCAACTGGACGTATAAGAGAATTTAAGTACCTTTTTATGCACTTTTTCTTTTAAAAATACAGTATTTAAATTGATTTAAACTGTGTATGAAGGAGTGTTGAAGGAATTTTAACTGGTTATTCTGCTCTTCAGTAACTTGAACTAAAAGCTAGTGTTGGCTGAATTTTGTTATTTGCTAGTAATTACAGGTGTGGGGTAGCCACATTCAGTGATTTCCTGTCCTTGCATATTTAAACTGGTGCATGTGAAATAATTCCTGCTTTAAAACTTCAGCTTGGCAAGCTAAGAACTTGGTTATATTCAACTGGACGTATAAGAGAATTTAAGTACCTTTTATGCACTTTTTCTTTTAAAAAATACAGTATTTAAATTGATTTAAACTGTGTATGAAGGAGTGTTGAAGGAATTTTTAACTGGTTATTCTGCTCTTCAGTAACTTGAACTAAAAGCTAGTGTTGGCTGAATTTTGTTATTTGCTAGTAATTACAGGTGTGGGGTAGCCACATTCAGTGATTTCCTGTCCTTGCATATTTAAACTGGTGCATGTGAAATAATTCCTGCTTTAAAACTTCAGCTTGGCAAGCTAAGAACTTGGTTATATTCAACTGGACGTATAAGAGAATTTAAGTACCTTTTATGCACTTTTCTTTTAAAAATACAGTATTTAAATTGATTTAAACTGTGTATGAAGGAGTGTTGAAGGAATTTTAACTGGTTATTCTGCTCTTCAGTAACTTGAACTAAAAGCTAGTGTTGGCTGAATTTTGTTATTTGCTAGTAATTACAGGTGTGGGGGTAGCCACATTCAGTGATTTCCTGTCCTTGCATATTTAAACTGGTGCATGTGAAATAATTCCTGCTTTAAAACTTCAGCTTGGCAAGCTAAGAACTTGGTAATATTCAACTGGACGTATAAGAGAATTTAAGTACCTTTTATGCACTTTTTCTTTTAAAAATACAGTATTTAAATTGATTTAAACTGTGTATGAAGGAGTGTTGAAGGAATTTTTAACTGGTTATTCTGCTCTTCAGTAACTTGAACTAAAAGCTAGTGTTGGCTGAATTTTGTTATTTGCTAGTAATTACAGGTGTGGGGGTAGCCACATTCAGTGATTTCCTGTCCTTGCATATTTAAACTGGTGCATGTGAAATAATTCCTGCTTTAAAACTTCAGCTTGGCAAGCTAAGAACTTGGTTATATTCAACTGGACGTATAAGAGAATTTAAGTACCTTTTATGCACTTTTTCTTTTAAAAATACAGTATTTAAATTGATTTAAACTGTGTATGAAGGAGTGTTGAAGGAATTTTTAACTGGTTATTCTGCTCTTCAGTAACTTGAACTAAAAGCTAGTGTTGGCTGAATTTTGTTATTTGCTAGTAATTACAGGTGTGGGGTAGCCACATTCAGTGATTTCCTGTCCTTGCATATTTAAACTGGTGCATGTGAAATAATTCCTGCTTTAAAACTTCAGCTTGGCAAGCTAAGAACTTGGTAATATTCAACTGGACGTATAAGAGAATTTAAGTACCTTTTTATGCTCTTTTTCTTTTAAAAATACAGTATTTAAATTGATTTAAACTGTGTATGAAGGAGTGTTGAAGGAATTTTTAACTGGTTATTCTGCTCTTCAGTAACTTGAACTAAAAGCTAGTGTTGGCTGAATTTTGTTATTTGCTAGTAATTACAGGTGTGGGGGTAGCCACATTCAGTGATTTCCTGTCCTTGCATATTTAAACTGGTGCATGTGAAATAATTCCTGCTTTAAAACTTCAGCTTGGCAAGCTAAGAACTTGGTAATATTCAACTGGACGTATAAGAGAATTTAAGTACCTTTTTATGCACTTTTTCTTTTAAAAAATACAGTATTTAAATTGATTTAAACTGTGTATGAAGGAGTGTTGAAGGAATTTTTAACTGGTTATTCTGCTCTTCAGTAACTTGAACTAAAAGCTAGTGTTGGCTGAATTTTGTTATTTGCTAGTAATTACAGGTGTGGGGGTAGCCACATTCAGTGATTTCCTGTCCTTGCATATTTAAACTGGTGCATGTGAAATAATTCCTGCTTTAAAACTTCAGCTTGGCAAGCTAAGAACTTGGTTATATTCAACTGGACGTATAAGAGAATTT
Source organism: Protopterus annectens (assembly GCF_019279795.1). Lineage (NCBI taxonomy): Eukaryota > Metazoa > Chordata > Ceratodontiformes > Protopteridae > Protopterus > Protopterus annectens. The sequence goes on along the minus strand of NC_056747.1, from coordinate 56,425,247 downwards.
AAGTACCTTTTATGCACTTTTCTTTTAAAAATACAGTATTTAAATTGATTTAAACTGTGTATGAAGGAGTGTTGAAGGAATTTTTAACTGGTTATTCTGCTCTTCAGTAACTTGAACTAAAAGCTAGTGTTGGCTGAATTTTGTTATTTGCTAGTAATTACAGGTGTGGGGGTAGCCACATTCAGTGATTTCCTGTCCTTGCATATTTAAACTGGTGCATGTGAAATAATTCCTGCTTTAAAACTTCAGCTTGGCAAGCTAAGAACTTGGTAATATTCAACTGGACGTATAAGAGAATTTAAGTACCTTTTATGCACTTTTCTTTTAAAAATACAGTATTTAAATTGATTTAAACTGTGTATGAAGGAGTGTTGAAGGAATTTTTAACTGGTTATTCTGCTCTTCAGTAACTTGAACTAAAAGCTAGTGTTGGCTGAATTTTGTTATTTGCTAGTAATTACAGGTGTGGGGGTAGCCACATTCAGTGATTTCCTGTCCTTGCATATTTAAACTGGTGCATGTGAAATAATTCCTGCTTTAAAACTTCAGCTTGGCAAGCTAAGAACTTGGTTATATTCAACTGGACGTATAAGAGAATTTAAGTACCTTTTATGCACTTTTCTTTTAAAAATACAGTATTTAAATTGATTTAAACTGTGTATGAAGGAGTGTTGAAGGAATTTTTAACTGGTTATTCTGCTCTTCAGTAACTTGAACTAAAAGCTAGTGTTGGCTGAATTTTGTTATTTGCTAGTAATTACAGGTGTGGGGTAGCCACATTCAGTGATTTCCTGTCCTTGCATATTTAAACTGGTGCATGTGAAATAATTCCTGCTTTAAAACTTCAGCTTGGCAAGCTAAGAACTTGGTTATATTCAACTGGACGTATAAGAGAATTTAAGTACCTTATTATGCACTTTTTCTTTTTAAAATTACAGTATTTAAATTGATTTAAACTGTGTATGAAGGAGTGTTGAAGGAATTTTTAACTGGTTATTCTGCTCTTCAGTAACTTGAACTAAAAGCTAGTGTTGGCTGAATTTTGTTATTTGCTAGTAATTACAGGTGTGGGGGTAGCCACATTCAGTGATTTCCTGTCCTTGCATATTTAAACTGGTGCATGTGAAATAATTCCTGCTTTAAAACTTCAGCTTGGCAAGCTAAGAACTTGGTAATATTCAACTGGACGTATAAGAGAATTTAAGTACCTTTTTATGCACTTTTTCTTTTAAAAAATACAGTATTTAAATTGATTTAAACTGTGTATGAAGGAGTGTTGAAGGAATTTTTAACTGGTTATTCTGCTCTTCAGTAACTTGAACTAAAAGCTAGTGTTGGCTGAATTTTGTTATTTGCTAGTAATTACAGGTGTGGGGTAGCCACATTCAGTGATTTCCTGTCCTTGCATATTTAAACTGGTGCATGTGAAATAATTCCTGCTTTAAAACTTCAGCTTGGCAAGCTAAGAACTTGGTTATATTCAACTGGACGTATAAGAGAATTTAAGTACCTTTTATGCACTTTTTCTTTTAAAAAATACAGTATTTAAATTGATTTAAACTGTGTATGAAGGAGTGTTGAAGGAATTTTTAACTGGTTATTCTGCTCTTCAGTAACTTGAACTAAAAGCTAGTGTTGGCTGAATTTTGTTATTTGCTAGTAATTACAGGTGTGGGGGTAGCTACATTCAGTGATTTCCTGTCCTTGCATATTTAAACTGGTGCATGTGAAATAATTCCTGCTTTAAAACTTCAGCTTGGCAAGCTAAGAACTTGGTTATATTCAACTGGACGTATAAGAGAATTTAAGTACCTTTTTATGCACTTTTTCTTTTAAAAAATACAGTATTTAAATTGATTTAAACTGTGTATGAAGGAGTGTTGAAGGAATTTTTAACTGGTTATTCTGCTCTTCAGTTATTCCCACCCACCCGCCCTGTTTTTGTTTTGGTGTTAATCTTAGTGGCATTGAAACTGCCCGCCCCTCAGCCTGCCTCTGGGCCCATCTCATTTGCTCACTCAACTGAGTGCAGTGAGATCATATTCTGATTTCAGGCACTCCTACTGTGTACAAAGAGAGCATCTGGGAAATAGAAAAAAAAAAAAAATTAAGCTTATTTCCTGCCTTTCTTGTTAAGTGGTACAGACTATTTGTAGGCTTCTGAGCCCCCAAGCCCTTCTGTGTTTGAGGGAAGCCTTCTAGCTTGTTTTTTTTTTCTTGTAACTAGCCAGTTTTCTAGTTTCAGCACTCAAATCTGTTTCTTTGATCTCAGCACTTGTTCAGAAAAAAAAAAAAAAATTTCATCTGCTTTTACTGTACTTGTGTTTTTACCTACTTTTTACTTTTGCATCATCTTAAAATACTTAATTGTATTTATTACTGCTTGGTGTAACTCATTCTAAGCCTTTTGGTTTAAACACTTGGGCTTCGGACCAGTTAGTTGTTTTGCACTGAGAGGTTTGTGGTCTGCACTGTTGTGGCAGAACAGGTAGCTTACATCCTTCTAGGTTGAGAACTGCTGATTGAGGGCTCAGTGTCTGTTATTCTAAAAGTGTATTAATTCTGGTTTAAGCACTTGGGCTTTCAAGCCAGTTATTTTACATTAAGAGGGTTCGTGGTCTGCACTCTTGTGGGAGGAGAGGCTGGACTCTGCCCTTCTGAGCTGGGAATTTCTGGTTAAAGGCTTATAGTGCATGCATATCTGAACTGTTTCTTACTGAAGTTGGTGCGCCTTGTTTGCTGTGGCATAGACTGGATTCGGGCCTGCTGGATCTAGCTTTGTTTGTGTAACTTGAGCACTAATCCAGACATTCTCTAAAGTATTCAATGGTATTTATTACTGCTTGGTTGTAACTTGATTAAAGTGTAGCTATCATTCAAGTCTTTTGGATTAAGCACTTGGGCTTCAGACCAGTTGTTTTACATTAGGAAGGTTTGTGGCAAGCACTGTGGTGGCAGGACAGGTAGCTTTCATCCTTCTAAGTTGGGAACTGCTGATTGAGAGCCCAGTGTCCAAGTGTATTAGTTCTGGTTTAGGCACTTGGGCTTCAGGCCAGTTATTTTACATTAAGAAGGTTCGTGGACTGCACTCTTGTGGGAGAAGAGGCTGGACTCTGCCCTTCTGAGCTGGGAATTTTCTGGTTAAAGGTTTATAGTGCCTGAATATTTGAACTGTATCTTACTGAAATTGGTTCACCTTGTTTGCTCTAGCATAGACTAGATCCAGGCCTACTGAATCTAGCTTTGTTTATATACTTGTTGTTTGTTTGCTTGTTATTTCCCTGGAAGCTAATTCACCTAATACGCAACTTCTCAGCTTCTGTGGATCACTAGTGATATCTGCATTGCTTACTGTACTTATTTCCTTGTTTCACTTGAAAGAAAGTTACTGTTTGTCGTTTTGCATTTAGTTACTTGTATCACATTGCACTCAAGTTACCTGGCACTTGCTCACTAAAGCAATTATATAAGTCAGCACTAAAAATTAAAAGCACTACACCCTCACTCCCCACTGGCCCTTGTTTTCAATTAAGGATTTCCCAATATTATTCTAGCATGTCCAAAGGTCAGTTGTCAATCTCCTCTCCGGTCCAGCTGGTGAATCTGGGAATCTTGAGGCAATGTTATAACTGCCTCATGTACACAGACAACCCTCTCCTCCTCCCACATAACACAAATACTTGAGAGATGCAGCTATTTAGCCAAACTGGAGGCTGAGCTCTCTCAACTCAGGACTGGCAAGACCAGACAGGAGGAGAAGGCAGCTACACACACCACAAAACCAGCCTCACATAATGCTACCACTCCACTGAATCAAACACATAAACACACAAAGACATACTCGGAGGCTCTGAGTAAAATTTACCTAAACAGCAGAGGCCTCCAAAGCAGACACCCAAACAACTGCTACCTCAAGACACCCCACAAGCAACACATAAACCACAAAAGCAGTGTGCAAAGCAGTCACAGCCCTTAAGGCCAAATACAACACCAAACATACTTGTCATAGGTGACTCCATAGTCAGACACACTGACGTCCCACTCACCAGGCTGAACAAGGAGAGGGTCACAGTAAGCTGCCTATCGGGCGCTAGAATCAGCCACATAACACAAGCACTCGGGTCACTCCACAGCAAGTACAAATATGACACAGTCATTATCCATGCTGGTGTGAACGACCTGAGACGTACCTCCCTGGACTGCATGAAAAGAGACATAGAGGAGCTCTCTGATTATGTAGCCCAGGCAGGTATGACCCTAACCCTGAGCAGTATCCTTCCTTCACCAAGAATGATGCCACAATATAGAGACAAGATGATCAGCTTTAACAATTGGCTTAATGTCTGGTGTCATTCAAAGGGGATCCAGTGTCTGTCTGCCTGGGATGACATGCTTGACAAGCCACGCTGCTTCGCAAGGGACGGCTTGCACCTGTCACCCTGGGATTCCGGATATTGGCTAAGGCTCTTGCCACCCCATAGTGCCTTTTTAGGCAAGGCTCAAATTCTAAACCTACCACCCTAGAAAACAAAAATGGGAAGAAATTGAGGGTAATGCTGCTCAATGCCAGAAGTCTAAATCTCAAAATGCACGCACTCGAGGCCCTTCTCAGTATGGAGAACATCGATGTCTGTGCTGTAACTGAAACCTGGTTCAAGGCTCCTGAGAGCACCCGGCACTATTAGGTTTTACCTCATATCATGCGTTCCGCCCCAAAACCCGGAGCACTCCAGAAAAGCAGGGGGTGTATCCATATTCATAAAGGATACTCACACCTCCAGGTTGGTGGCAACGCATGAAGCTTCGGAAACCATCCAGGTGCAACTAACAATAGGCAAAACTGCTCTACAAATTGTAGCATGCTACAGGCCACCCTCTCAAACTCAGGAACCCCACACAGCCTTCCTGAAGACACTGGAGGGTATAAATGTATCTCCAAACACCATCATATTGGGTGACTTCAACTACCCGAATATAGACTGGGAACATTACTCAAGCCCTAACTTTCTAGCCCAACGGTTCCTGGAGTTCATAAATTCAAATGCCATGGAACAGCTAGTCACTGTTCCCACGAGAGGAGAAAATATACTAGATCTCATTGTCACAAACATGGGGACAAAATGCTCCACACCGAAGTATATCCCTCATTGGTGAGATCTGATCATAAACTAATCTCACTGGAAATCCACATCCGCCCCCACCCCAAACAAAAAGACCATAGTGAAGAACTTCTCTAAAGCAAACTTCACACTACTCAAGACTGGTGTGGTATCCTTCAAGGCCCCTGAGTCAGAGGAAACCACAACCCAAGCTGCAGAAGCCCTTACAAATGCCTTCTATGAACACCTCCAGGACTGCATGGATCAGGCAATCCCAAATAAAACCAAGACTCTTTCCACAAAGGGCAAACGTCCAGTCTGGTGGACCCCAGCCATTAACAAACTTTACAATAAGAGGAGAAAGCTATTACATGATAGAACAAAATCCATAAAAGGGAAGTCACCCCTGATCATTATTAGTAAAAAATACGAGCACTCATAAAATCAACTAAGGCCAATTTTGAGAGAAAAATTGCCATGGATTCAAAGGACAATCATAAGGCCTTTTTCAGCTATGTTAGGAACCTGGGTGGAAACTCCCAGATATGCTCAGAATTAGTCCAAAATGATAGAAAAATCACTGAACCCACAGACATTGCCAACATACTGGCAGACAGGTTCAGTGCAAACTTCACCCCTCTCCCCTAAAGGAGAGATAACTATCCCAGCCGAGTGTAGCCTCCCGGACATCTCAAATGCGCAGGTGAAAGCTGCTCTCTCTAAAGCTAAAACACAGCATCAATGGGACCGGATGGTGTCCCCGGCTGTGTGCTACACGAGCTAAATGAGGAATTAAACCCGCACATAAGGCAGCTGTTTAATCTCAGCCTTACCACAGGATACGTGCCCAAGGAGTGGCGTGCGGCAACTGTGGTCCCACTCCACAAAGGTGGCGCCTCACGACCCTGGTAATTACCGCCCCATAAGCTTAACAAGTCTAGTCTGCAAAGCTATGGAGAGGATCATAATGGAGCTCATAAACAAAGATATAGGGGACTTGCAGACATTGGACCCGACCCAGTTTGGCTTTGTCAAGGGAAGATCATGCCTTTTGAACTTGGTCGACTTCTTCCAAATAGTCACCAAGGCCATTGATGAAGGAAAGGCAGTCCATACAGCCTACCTTGACCTTGCAAAGGCTTTCGACACAATACCCCACTCGGGTATTGTAGAAAAACTTACCAGCTTAAATGTAAACCCATATGTCACAAGATGGGTTGCAAACTGGCTTAAGGACAGAACCCACAGGGTTAGAGTTGCTGGCGCTGTGTCAGACTCCAAGCCGGTCACAAGTGGTGTACCACAGGGCTCGGTCCTTGGCCCCCTATTGTTTGGCATCTACTTCTCAGAAGTACAGGCCAACATGGGAGGACTTTGGCTGACAAAGTTTGCAGATGACTGCAAACTGGGCCATAGTGGAAAGTGCATCGACACTGATATCCTTCAGAAGGGACTCACGGAAACAGATAGCTGGTGCCAGAGCCATGGCCTGAAGTTAAACGCCAAAAAATGTATAGTCATACCCTTCGGGAAAAACAAGGTAACCCCAAGCTACCATATAGGTGGCAATCCACTAAGCACAGAAGAGGTTATCAGGGACCTGGGGACCCAGGTTGACAGTGGCCTTTCTTTGACACTCACATTGCTAAAGTGGTTAGAAAGACCTTCTACATTGCCCACCTGATCATGAAGGGATTCACATCCAGATCTAGTGAGGTCATTGTTCCCCTGTACTCTTCACTTATCAGACCAATGATCGAGTACAATGCCCCATTCGGGATGTATCTCACCCGACATCTGCAGCAATTGGAGAGACCCCAAAAGTTCCTCACCAAAAGGATAAAGGGACTCCAAAATCTGTCATATGCTGCCAGATTGAAGAAACTCCAGCTCTATTCAGTCGCATACCGTCTGCTCAGAGGTGACATGTGCCTGACATACATGGCCATGTCCAACCCGGAATTAATGGACATGCTCCACCTCAAAAATCCAAATCCACCAAAACCACTAGAGCAAGCGACTTAAACCTTAGCACGGATATAAATAGGACGTGCTGGAGGGATAGATTTATCACTCAGAGACTCCCTATGCTGTGGAATAAAATCCCGGTCCATGTGAGGCAGAGCACCTCGCTGACTCTGTTCAAGAGAAATCTAGACCTGTGGATGGGAGATCGTAGGTTTACCCCGGGAATCATCTCTGGGTCACTGCTGGACAGAGGCACAACAAACTAATGGGCACGGTATTTTTTCATATAAGGGGTGGCGTAAGCCACAATAATTTGGGCTAGGCTTATAAATGCCTTAGGGCAGATAGCCTAGTATAAACCTATGAACCTATGAACCTATGTATTGGCAAAAGAATGGAGTGGCAATGGGCACTCCTTGTGCTAATAGTTATGCCAATGCTGTTATGTCCAAATGGGAAATGGAAAATGTTATAAAAGGAAAATTTGATAAAATGCTTATGTTTTATAGGGGATTTGTAGATGATCTCTTTCTTTTATGGAGAGGGACAGAAAGTCAGTTATATGAATTCGTAGAATTCATTAATAACTCTACAGAATTTCTTAACTTTACCATGAATTGTTCTACTGATGGTATCAGATTTTTGGATGTTTATGTAGAGAAAGATAGTACAGGCAAGATTAGCACAAGAATGTACAGAAAGACCTGCCATGCAAAGAAATTAAGTAGAGATAGTATGCATCCCAATTTTATATTCAGAAATGTGGCACAAAACCAGTTCCTAAGGGCGTCAAGATTAAGTGTAAAAATCGAAGAATATGAGAAACAACTAATTTTGACAGGAAAAGAATTACTAGATAGAGGCTATGATAACAGAATGGTAACTAAAAACATGGAAGATGTGATGAGTAAAAGAGAGAATAAGGCTAAACCATATTTCTCAAAACAATTAGTGAATGGGAAAGAGAAAGTGACTCACAAGAATGTAAGGATGTGTTTAAATTATTCAAGAGATGTTGGGTTGTACAGTAATATTATAAATGAACACTGGAATATATTAACATCAGATTGTAAAATGAAAGAGTTAGTAGGCACAAAGCCACAATTTAGCTTTAAAAATAAGAAGAATTTAAAAAGAAGGCTCTGTACAGACAGAGAACTGAAAGGTATTGAAAATGAAAAGGGCACTAGACCATGTGGCAAGTGCAACGTTTGTAGTTTTATTTGTAATGAGTCACAATTTAAACACCCTGACAGAGGGGAGATGTTTTATCTGCGAACCTATGCGAAGTGTGATACAGCACATGTAGTATATCTGGATATCTGCCAGGCATGTCACAAATTGTATGTAGGGAAAACAGATCGTCTTTTAAAAGATAGGATAAGAGAACACCTACATCACATTAAGAAAAGAAGTAGTTTTAATGCACTAGCGAAGCATGTGTCAGTTACCAATGAACAACATGTTTTTAAATTTGTTGTCTTATGTAGAACATTCACTAATATAAGAGGGGGTGATATAAAAGCAAGGACTGAGGAAAAAGAAGCTGAATGGATTATTAGGTTAAGGGCTAGTTCAGGGCATGGACTGAATGATTCTGTTCCTATAAGACCATATTAAAAAAGAGACCATTGAATAGGTGAATGTTGAATTTTTTAGAACTTTACGTATGCTTTTAACATATATTTTTTTATATTTTTTATACTATATAAGTTTAGAATTTGTAAGAGTGGATCAAGAAAGTAACACTTAGAATGTGTATATATGTCTTTAAAAATGGATAAGCAGAGTCATGTGACTGACTTTAAGTGTTATATGAGGTGTGTGTATTTTAATGGTTGTTATACACCTGAAGAAGCCATTTGTGAAAGCACTTGTGTACCAATAAAACTGTGTTGCAGCCGAGTGGAATCCAGATCTTTGTTCTGTGGTTGGAGAAATTTGAGTATACACCTTAGTAAGCTGAGGTTGCTGTTTTGGAGTATATTTTTTTACTAAACTGAAGCTGCTGTTCTGAAGCCTCACCTTTGCAGTTCATCGACTTTGTGTTTACTTTGTGGATACTTTGGAATACTTTTATGCAAAGGTGCCTGTAACATTGAGTGGTTTTTATCACTATAGAAGAGGCGACAATTCATCTTTGAAGCCTGCGGTGCCAGTGCTTTCAGAAAGCTGGTCTTGTTAGTCATTTAAGAAACAGCAGTTAAGATTCACTGCTGGTTAAATGATTTGGTTGCAGTAAGCCCATGTGTCGGTGCATGTGTGGATGCATGTCTGGGCCCACGTTTGGGCACATGTGTGGATGCATGTGTGAGTCCATTTGTGGGTCCATGTGTGTTTGTAGCAAGGAGCTAGTATGACCATCTAACTCTTTGGATACAGTTTGTGAAAGAGCTATTATGTATCTGTTATGGAGAGGTGGCCTAATGGTTAAGGTGGTTATGTTGAGGTGGCCTAATGGTTAATGTGTTTGCGAACACAAGGTGTAGGGTTTGAGTCTCACAAGGGATAATTGGCTAGGCTTAACATGGCTTGGAAGGCCAGTTAGCCTAGTACTAATCTATGAATCTATAAGAGCAATAATTAAATTAAACATAGCAGATCTTTCACAGAAGAAGGTATTATTTATTTATTTAGATCCTCAGTTCTCGCCTCTTGAGGATGCTTTTTGTTTTGGTCCTCAATATGTTTGCAATGGGCAGCAAATGACTTAGCTACAGGAAGTGTGGCAAGCTTTCCGTTATACTAATATATGCAGCAGAGTTTTTTCTGCTGAAAATAGACTCTCCTCAGCTGAGATCTTCAGAGTAAATAATTGAATAATGAGGGGTAAACAAAAATACTTTGGGGAGGGGGCTCTGGCAGCAGAAGTGAGGGCTCATGAATCTGTAAAATAAGTTGTTTAGATCAAGGCTTGTGGCCCCATGAAATGGACGGCTAGAATGGTTGCTGGAGTGGAAACCCCAGGAGGGATTCAGGATGTTATGGGACTGGTAAATGAATGGAAAGAAGGAAGACGGGAGGAGACAGAATGTCAGGCTGTCTTTTGCATGAAGCATCTCATATCACTTTGTTTTGGTGCATCCATGTTCCACTTAATCAGAATGATTTTTATCACCATTAGAAGGCTTTATATTCACAAGTGTGTAAAAGTGTTCAGGCCTATCCAATAACCCAAAATATTTTCATAAATAGCCATTTCTATTGATGGTAGCAATTGATAACATGTTTAAATTATTTGTATAACTTTTACTGTTTTTGCAGTTTTTAAAATAGACTGAAATGCAATGTAGAATATAAGTATTTACTATATATTTAATAAGCTATCATTCAACAAACTGAAATGAAACATGTCTTCAAATATAATCACCATAATTCAACCTTTTTGCACCAGTTGCCTGTAACACCAAGATGTGGCTGAAAAGTGTCTCTGGACCAGACCAGCTTCCCAGTTAAGAAATCTAAAATGAATAAATAATAAATAAATAAAAACAGCAGCAAGTGATAATATCACAATGCACCTAATTCCCATATACAGGTAGAGAGGAGTGTTGTGCTGTGCCTGTGCTGTCATTTTGTTTTTGTTGTGATGTTATAGTGCTGTGGTCTTTCTTCACTTCCTAAAACCTTAGCAGTTTTCTGCTGTGAGGGAGTCTAAAACCAGCAATAATCAGGATCTGTAACTTCACTGTGGATATTAACATTACATGTAAGATATGGACAAAAAAGACTTGGTATTTTTTCCAGTGGACTTCTTTGTGTCTTTCTGACTAGAACTGCTTTCATCTTATTTTCATATCACAGGGCTCTCGAAGACAAATTTTAAAAGAAATGTCAGTAAATCAGGTCAAATATCAAAAGTGGCTTATACAGCATAAGAAGAAAGCGTTCTACTCTGCTGTTTGCGCTGAAGATTTTCGACAGGGTGTGCATTATTTAATCCAGGTAAAAAGAGATTTGAGAAAATATGTCTTTTGTAGTTTATAATGCAGGATTGCTGAATTCTAGTACACTTTCTTATTTCAAGGAGGTCTTGACTTACTTTGTTGCACAATGGTGTCATAGAAGTATAGTGTGTAATAACTAGCTGTTCAAAGTCCCACAGCTAGAAACTGTGCCATAAATCATATAAGTAGATCATACAAAATCATACATTTTGCTTTTATTTTTATTATTATTATTATGATTACTTTTTTTCTTTGCAGCTGCATCGGAGACAGAGTTCACAGTGATTTGTTCTAATACCCTGCATCTCCAAAAATAAGTATATAATAAATTGTCCTTGGGGGGGGGGGTGAGGAACTCTGGCAAACTCTTAGCGCTTTCTCCAGTTCTGAGAATTTCCCTGATCATTTAACACTTCTTTACAATCAAATGAGAATCACACTTATTCCAACGACAAAAGATGCGGCCCCTGGCCTGGGCAACTTTAGACTGATATAACTAAATAACCTGGATCTAAAGATTTTTGCAATGGTATTGGCATCTAAGCTAGAGCAATTATTGCCCTCTTTGATACAAACAGGACAGAATTTTTTTTTAGTGGTAGATCAATACCTGATGTGGGAGGTAGCAATTTTCCTTGCTCACATAGATCTGTGTGCCAGTAAATCAGAGCTTATTTGATATCTCTAAAGCTTTTGACATGGTGAGCTGGAAGTTTGTCTTTCAGGTTCTTGAGCAAAGTAGATTTGATAGCCAGTTCATTAAAAGAGGTGAAGGGTCTGTATAGTAAACCATCCTTCAGAGCGATGGTCAATGGGGACTCTCTGAGGCAGGAAGAGTCACCTGATGTATCAGCCAGGGATGCAGTTTCTCCCCTGAGCTGTTCCTTTAGTCATGTAAGAATTAACATTTAAAGTAAGACTAATCATGCAGGATAAAAAAAAAAACAAACAAAAACATAAAATAAACAAAAAACATCAGGAGGAGTGCATAGTGCCTTTTATCTGGTTGCAGATGATTGCTTCTTAGGGAGTGTTCTACAGATTTTAAAAGGCTTCGAAAAACCTTCTGTTTTGTTTAACATGAAAAAAATTAGCTCTGCTTATATATGGTGTGGGGGTACATCCCCTTAAATAGTTTAATATTCCTCCAGCTACCAACCAAAAATACCTAGCCTTACATGTAAGGCACAGCTGCAAAAACACTGTGTAGTTCAATTTAATTCACTTTTTGAAAAAAATCAAAGGTAATTTTACCAGCACAATGGGCTCATTGTTTTCCATGTAGGGATACAAATTAAGGCAGGAAAAAACATGTTAATACCCTACATCTTCTCATTACTCTGTAACCTGTCCGTCCCAGCTGACCATCCCATAATTAATCAATTGCAGGAGTTCCTAAACATGTGCATATTGAGACCATCTACTACAAGAATATCATCGCCAGCAGCTTATGTTTTGAACTGCTAGGAAGATTGGGGTCTAAAACACAAAAAATTGTCCAGCAACAAGGAGGTTAGAGGAATGTATAATCCTTTATTGTGGCAACTCCAAAGATAATAGCAAACCAGTTTCGGCAAAAATAAAGCCTTCTTTAGTGCTGTAACACAATAAACCATGAATCATTTAAATAGTGAAACACATAATCAGAGTCATCTTCGTATTGGTTCATACCAAAATTAGCTAAGCTCATTAAGGCCAGGCTTGAACAAAGCACCCAGCCTAATAATCCAATTGGATTCCTTTTTATTCAAAATGGTATGCCATTCTGCTTTACACATCTTATTGCCCTGGACTCTATCTATTATAGTAAAACTAAATCAAGCACTGGTGTGGGTCATAGTGTGTTTAAAAAGTGAATTAGACATTCTTTTATTTCTAATGTCACTGAGGTGTTCAGTTATACGAAACCTCAGTGGACGAGATGTTTGTCCACCATAAAGTGCAGAACAAAAACAGGTTGCCAGATATATGACCCAGTCACTGCAACAATTCCCAAAAGGGCGAATATGGTATACCTTACATTTATTACTGCTGGTAAATTCCTTGGTCTTAGAAACATGTACACATGCAGAACAGTGACCACAATGGATACTACCCACTAACTTAGCACCAAATAAAGTGAACTGCTGTATATTAGAAGGTGACGAATGTTTATAATGGGTAAAGTAGGGAATGAGTGTAGTACCCCTACGATAGGAAAATAAACATTGGGATGATAGTAGTTCAGATAACCTATCGTTGGCCAATAATATGTCCCAATGGTTGTCAATGATTTGTCTGAATGTATTAATATTTAATCCAAAGGAAGTGACCAGGCATATGGGTTGAGATGAATGTGTATCTGAAATGTTAGGGGTATGATGATGCTGCAATATATTGTCTCTAGATTGTCCTGATGCAAATGTACAAACATTATTTATGTTGTAGGCATGATAGCCTCTACTAAGAAATCTGCTCGCTAAATTCTGTTGCTCTAATGAAAAAGTCTGTTCAGTGATGCAAATGTGTTTAATTCACAAAAACTGGGACTTGAGGATGTTGTGAATGATGTGTCGAGGATGATGACTCGTTGCATGGAGCAGGGTATTGAAATTGGGGAAATTTACAAAAAACGTCTGTTCTAAGAGTGTGATCGCTTTCACGAATGATGCTCATATCCAAAATGGTAACTTGATTATAATCCCAATTCAATGTAAAATGAATGCCCCACTTGTTGTCATTTAAATATTGTACAAATTCTTGTACGTAAGTGGCATCTCCTCTCCACACCATCCAACAATCATCCAAGTAATGCCGCCAGATGTCCAGTTCTTCCAAAATTATGTTGTGACTAGCATTGTAAATGAGTTGTTCTTCGATATACCCCATAAACAAATCAGCATAGATGGGCATGAAAGACACACCCATAGCAGTCTCTCTAACTTGCCAGTAACAATTCCCATGGAAATAGAAAACATTCTTTGTTAGAACATGTTCCATTACACAAATTAATAAAGTATTAAACCCAGGAGTATATATGTCAACTTTTTCCAACCAAAAACGAATGGCTTCTAAACCAGCCCATTGTGGGATGTTGGTATATAGGGCGGTGACGTCCAATGTACACATCAGCCAGCCTGGATCCAACTGAGTATTGGTGATGATCTGAAGAAACTGTGTGGTATTTTTAATCCTTGCTCTAACCATAGATAATAATGGTTGTAAATATTCAGTTAAAAAGGGCCGATAAAGGCTCTGTCAAAGACCCCCTGCCCAGGTGGTTGGGTTGGATGTTTATGTATTTTGGGAAGTAAGTATAGATAGAGGGATTGTGGGTCAGATACAGTACGTTGATACCCTACTTTGTGACTGATGATACCTTCCTCCTGAGCCAGTTTTAAAAACTGATCAATCTGTTTTTTAAATTTAAAATGTTGGATCCAGTGGTATGTGCATGTAGAATTTGCCATTGGATAGTATGTTTTTCAGCCTCAGCTAAATACATGGACCAGTCTATGATGACAACCACCCCCCACCCGCCCTTTGTCTGCTGGTAAAATTACCAAGTCATGATTGTTACTGAGTTTGGTCAGAGCCTGATGTTCCTGTTTGGTGAGATTGCGTTTAGTATGACTGTGTACATTTTTATTAAAATGTAGATCTTTGAGAACACATTCTTTGAATATTGAGACATGTTTGTCCATGGGTAGCATGAAATTGGATTTACGAAAGTGAAACCCAGTAGATCTTTGAGCCTTATCAGTACCTGAAAAAAACAGTTTAAGATTCAGAATTCTGCAGAATTCATTGACATCATTCACAAATGCATCTTCATTGACAAAAAAAAGGGGACAAAATTAAGACCCTTGTTAAGTAGGTTTATTTCAATATCAGACAAAGCCTGAGAAGTAACATTGTGCACATTATTATTGGCATTTAGTGGGATAGAATCGGGTCCAAAAGTGGTTGAATACTGCCTACTTGCTCGATGTTTTCTACCCCCTCTGTGTCTCTTATCCCTAAAGGGTCATTACTGGGCCTTCTCTTAGCAATGGGTGACTCCTGGGTGGAAGTAAGTTCTGCATCAGTGGCAGATGGGGAATCATCTCCCGAGGTACCCCCATAAACAGTCCCCTTATTCCTCAATATAGACCTGGTTCTTTTCCTTTTACTAACCTGTTTACTATAACTCTGGTCCTGGAATCTCACATTCTTTTGTATACCAAAAAGTTTCCCTCTGTCATAATCTGAGATGTCATGGTTAAACTTCTGTATCTATTGTTTTTTAATTGTTGGTCTAAAGAAGATAAATCTTTGACCAATAAATTCAAATGTTTAGTGAAAAAAGTTTCTTCATAACATTTTACCTCCTCACAATTCTGTCTAACTTCCCCAATGCATTGATCAATAATTCTCTCATAATTTGAAATAAGAGCATCTACGAAAGACATAGATGCCTTGTGCTGGGCCTGAACCCAATCTTGTGATAACTTATCATCCACCTGGCTTACTAAAGGTTGAATCCAAACCCTTGGTCAACGTGGGGTGATGTCCTTAAATTTTTAGGCTTTGAAAAGTTTCAAATTCCAGATGTTGGACCTTAATGTCCTCATATTTTTAGGAAGTTTCTGGAAAAGTGTGCCACAAATAATGTCAGGGTCTGTAACACCCATAGTTGAATTATCTAAGCCTGGTTGTCTCAACCCAAAAACTTCCAACTCATTCCTGTCTGCTGAGCGACCTTCCAATAATTTAGAGAGCTCCATCTTACTGATCTCCTGTACTGCACTAACAGAGCTATTAATACAATCAAAAATGTCATGTGATGAACCATAAGCCATTCAAATACAGTTGTCGAATGTGTCCCTAAAAAGGACAAAAATAGGCAACACAATCAATAAAGGTAAGAAGTTATTTCACCACAATTAAGAGCATAGCCTAGTTCACATAAATGAGAGGCAGACAGCTAAATATTGAAGTTGTCCACAGATTATTAAGGAACAACTACCAATACTAACAATATATATACATATATATATATATATATATATATATATATATATATATATATATATACAACTAAGAAATGAACTTCGTGACAGTAATAGCATTCAAAGAATAGTAAATCACAGCAACAACTCTTGTAGTACTTTAGCGCTTTCATCTTATTTATTATCAAGACTTCTTCAGAAAGACGTTTCATAACTGTGAGCAACCATTTTCACTTCCTTTAAATACATTAGTTCTAGCAAACCATTTAAATTAACAACAGTTCCTTTCCAATAGTAAAGTGTGAACTAATACCCAAGCATAGTAGGACTCTCTACCTGACTCCTCCACCTTCGTCCGTACCCTCCTTTACTTACCTTTGGAGGCATGAACTCATAAGTTACGCAAAGTAACTATATGTAATTTCTGGGTTGTCCCATCAGGGATGAACCAATCTGGGTGTTAACATTAGAATTATCACAGTATGACTCTCATCCTTCCCGGTTCCCCCATATTTTTATTTATTTATTTATTTTTGCTTTTGCACATGATCCCTTTTTGCACACGATCCCTATTAGTATGCACACGGCACCACAAGGCTATTACTGTCTGACTAATTTACCTTATGTAACTGCGATTGTAATGTTAATGAAAATGCACACAGCACCCTGCCTGTTCACACTTTACTACTGGAAAGGAACTGTTGTTAATTTAAATGGCCTGCTAGAACTAATGTATATAAAGGAAGTGAAAACGGTTGCTCATACTTATGAAACATGTCTTTCTGAAGAAGTCTTGATAATAAATAAGATGAAAGCGCTAAAGTACTACAAGAGTTGTTGGTGTGATTTACTATCCTTTGAATGCTGTTATTGTCACGAAGTTCATTTCTTAGTTAAAATTTCTTCTCTTTGTTCATTTTTTGAGTGCGGTTAATTTTAGTTTTATATATATATATATATATATATATATATATATATATATATATATATATATATAAACTGCCAACAATGGGAATATCAATACTCAAGTGTGAAAAACAAAATCCATATAAATGGTGTATCTATGGATGGTTGAGTGTCCCTTTCCACAAAAAGCAAAGATGTGACTAATCAAAGTCATGAACTGACACTATGAGCTGGAAAATATAATGGTCGACCTTCGTCTCTACCAGAAAAGAGATGCACCTAACACACAAATGAAAGGAATGGAGCTGTGAGTCAAATTCCAACATTCTTAGTTTAAGAATAATACTGGCCAACTTTCGTCTCTGCACATACTAATAGAAAAAAACATAATAGTGCCTTCAAATGTTAAGACTAATTAGCATACCCTTAGATGACATTCGTCACCTCTCAAGGAACAATGAACAAAGATCCTACAACCACCATCCATTGGTATAATATAATTGAAAAAACACTAAGCAACAGTAGTGCTATAGAAAATATTCAAAACCAAGTTCATTGCTACCCAATTGGCAAAATCTGAAAAAGAAAACCAAAATTAATTGTTGTACACCCCAAACTTATGTAAACGGCTATGTTATATAAGCAAACAACAACAGCAAATATTGCCCAATAATGACAAACCAGAGCCTAATTATAATATGTGGTATAAAATTTAACGTCCAAGTACATCAAAAAAATTTGTAAAAGTCCAGGACCTATAGAGTTCAAGTTGAATAAAAATGAATCAAGTTGGATTGTTAGACTGGGTGCTTTGTTTAAGCCTAGCCTTAATGAGCTTAGCTAATTTTGGTATGAACCAGTAGGAAGATGACTCTGATTATGTGTTTCACTATTTAAATGATTCATGGTTTATTGTGTGTTACAGCACTGAAGAAGGCTTTACTTTTGCCAAAACCGATTTGCTCTTATCTTTGGAGTTACCACAATAAAGGATTATACATTCCTCTAACCTCCTTGATGCTGGACAATTTTTTGTGTTTTTGATTCACTTGGTACAGTCCATGCACTTTGTCATACTTGCATGTCTTTTTTTAAGATTGGGGTCTTCCCCATATTCCTAGCCCACCTACAAAGATTATGCAGTCAGTGCCTATTAGAGGATTGCCAACTGATTTAATGCAGGTAAACCTTTGAAGGCTGCCACAGAACTGGATACTGGACCTTCACAGAGAAAGCTTATGGTTTCGGATTTTGTTTTGGGGGTAAATGTCCCATTAGAATAATATGGCCCTCTGCCAGTTGATGCCAAGTATCACAGGAAAAAAACTGTCAGTACAGTCTGAGCAAGGGAATAAAGGAGTGGGAACAATTAATGGTCACACCCAAAGAGTCTAATATGAAGAGCTTCCCAGTTTTATGTCTGGAATTTTCCCTCCGAGAGCAGGAACATTTTACCCCTGTGCTGCTTCTCCACATCTGGCACCCCATTGTGAAGTGGGGGAGCAGTACAGTTTATAAGGATATATGGCAGGGCTAGCCCCCCCAGCGGAGTGAACCTTGGCTCTAGATGTTTGTCACTGTTGAAGTGACATGGATGTCCAAAAAGTATTTAATGTAGTAGCAGCAGAGCAAGTAAAAACGATAACAAATAAACTCTGTTCACTGGTTAACCCAGATTTCATCCTTACGCTACGGACTTCTTCAGAACATTGAACAAAACCTACCTATCCATTTATATATACATCCCTAATTGATTCAGTTATTTAATTTATTCATTAAAACCTGTTACTTTTCTATTAAAACATACATTTATAAATTATTAATAATTATACATTTTCAAACAGTTAACAGGAGTGGCCATGAGGGTAGCGTGTGCCCCCATATATGCAAATTACATAATGGGATTTTGGGAGCAAGAATTTGTGTTCCCAACCATTTATTTTAAATATATAAAGCAATATACACGTTATTTGGATGATATTTTTATTATATGGGATGGTAATATAGAGAAGCTTGGAAAGTTTATAAAATATATAAATAATACTGTTGAATTCTTAAAATTCACTCATCAATTTAGTAAGGAAATAATATGCTATTTAGATATATAACTAACTATAGATAAGATTAACAAATGCATAAAATCAGATATATACAGAAAAAGTACTTTTTCCAATTCCTATTTGGATTTTAATAGCTGGCATCCTCACCACCAAAAAGAGTGATAATTAAAGGGCAAATGGTAAGACCAGCAAGAATGGTGAGTGATAATGGTGCATTCATACAGGAATTGGATTGTATGATAACCATGTTCAAAAGACGGGGTTATCCCGAGGATTTA
The DNA here is from genome assembly GCF_019279795.1 of Protopterus annectens. NCBI lineage: Eukaryota > Metazoa > Chordata > Ceratodontiformes > Protopteridae > Protopterus > Protopterus annectens. The sequence continues at coordinate 56,406,019 of NC_056747.1, read as the reverse complement.
TGTAATAATGTAAAGAAAGAAGTGGTGCACAAAAGACAAACAGGTTTTTATCAAGCCATAATAAAGATGAATGTAAGTACTGATGTAAGTAACAGTGAGAAAAAAATCAAGATGTTAGTCGAATGAATAAAAACATGAATCTAATTTATATAACCAGGCTGTGGAATGGTACATAGAGATGGTCAAGAAAAATTGGGGCTTCCTACAATTAGATAAGCAAGTAATAACAAAAATAGGGGGAGTCCCCAAGTTTGTTTTTCGGAAAGACCAATCCTTCAAAGAACTTTTGCAGAAGGATGTCTGCCTAAACACAACAAAAATGGGAAGGAAGTGTGGAAACTATAAATGTGGCAGATGTTCCACATGTAAACACATTATGACAACAGGGGAATATATTAGGGTTAACCACAATAATACTCCCATTGTAGGACACTATGATTGTTACACACAGAATGTAGTATATATTGCACAATGTCAAAAATGCCCCATTTTCTACGTGGGCAAAACAGCTAGACAATTCAGAGAATGAATAAGGGAACATATATTGGATATAAAACACAGCAAAGTTACCAATGCTTTAGCCAGACATTTAATGGCAAACTCTGATCATGACTTTAAGTTTTGTGTCATACAGCATATTAAAAAAGATGTACAAGGGAAAATTTTAGATATTCACCTGGATATAAGTGAATTAAGATGGCAATTACGGTTAGATGCCCATAACTACCCATGCATCAATGAAAGCATCAGTATAGCACCCATTCTAAAGTTAAAACATATTTTATGATAATTTATTTTACATTGTTTATGTATTATGTAGAGGTAATGTACCAACAATATTTCATATATTTTATACATAATATAGAAATGTTTAGGGTTTCAGAAATCATATTATAGGATTTTTCTTCTTTTTTAAAATTAATTTTCAACAATTAAATTCAAAAATCAATTTAGTAATAGTTTGTTCAAACACCACATGGTTTATAAAGAATATTTGGACAACAATTCAATGTACTGCATTACACTGGGACATTATTTAGTGGCTTCTTTTAGAGGTTTTTATCAGTATCATTAATTTATAAATGTATGTTTTAATAGAAAAGTAACAGGTTTTAATGAATAAATTAAATAATTGAATTAATTAGGGATGTATATATAAATGGATAGGTTGGTTTTGTTCATTGTTCTGAAGAAGTCTGTAACGTAAGGACGAAACCTGGGTTAACCAGTGAACAGGGTTTATTTGTTATAGTTTTTACTTGCTCTGCTGCTACTACATTAAATACTTTTTGGACATCCATTCCACTGTGTTTTTTATCTGGTTTGTGGAAAAAGTTTTCAGTTGGACTGCTGAAGTGACACTCTAACCTCACATGCAAAAATGGGAAAAGTGATTGTATATGGATGGGTGGAGGGATGGGAATTTAAAGCAAATGTAGTCAGGAAGTGCTTGGAAGGTAGATTGAAGAGACAAGAGGCGATCCACTTATCAGAGAATGAATGGGCCCAGACTTGGGTGGCCATGTTACATAGAAAAACATTTTTTTTTTTTACATAGGTGGTATCTCACAACATCCAAACAGTTTAGTCAGGGTTCTAAACCAAACAGTGAGTGCTGTAGGTGTTCTGACCCAGATGCTGATAACATCCATATGTTTTAGGATTACCCAAACATCAGGGAATATCAGTCATGTTTACAGTCCTTGTTCTAAAGGATATTTGGGGTGCAGATCTCCCTTGCCTGAAAGTTCAGGCATTTTGGAATTGAAGATTCAGCATTTTGGAATTGAAGATTCAGATACCTAGTTACACTTTTCTGTTAGGGAAGTGGGCTGGACATCATCTTGTGTTATTAAGGTAACATGCACCAAAGAATGGAAATCTAAGGTTAAACTATCACACAGCCATTTTAATAATACTACTTCATGTTAACAAATTGGCTATATTTTGTATTCTTTTAAGGACACAAGTTAAAGTTTCCAAATATTATGTGGGAAATATTTTTGATAAATTTCCAGTAAGCAACTCTGATGAATAATAATTATTTCCATGTTCATTCACTTGAAGTGTACTTAATTCTAGGATTGTTGAGCCTCGTACATAGTAGGCCTAGTTAAGAGAGCTGTACATTCAGCCATTGGTTATATAGTGGTAGTTATGATGTTGCTTGCTCTCCATCTGTATTATGTTTTCTTTTATCCCTGTTTTAACTGCATGATAGCAGTTCTTGTCAGTATTTTCTTTTTATAATATTACCTAATAAATGTAAGTAAAACATATGCAGTGAATTGCCTTTAACTTTTTACTTGACTACTGAAGTCTTTAAAAGTATCTTTTTATTATAGTATGTATCTGTGAAGGCGCATTGTGTGTCTTATTTTTTAGTCTGGTTCTTAAATCACTAGTGGGTCACATGACTCGGTATGGGAGTCCTTTAGCATACAAGCAGTGCATTTTGAGAGTCAAACAAAAGGTTATAGAAACGTATCATCTTCTTCACGATTATTTGTTTGAGCATCTAGATAACATATAAGTTAGGATAAATCACAAGCAATTCCAATGTAGTAGTTGACATGAATAAGTAAGCTGTATTAGAAAATAAGTTTTGTGTTATTTGTTAACAAAACAGATGTTAGAATGTCTAGAAGTATGTGAGACACTGGGAACAAGGCAGCATGGGGTTACCACAGGAAGTTCATACCAGAAAAAATATGGTGTTTTCTGACTGTACAAGCAAGGCTTTGGATCAGAAAAGGATTGCAGATGGGAACTACTTATAGTTCAGTATAACATTAACCATGGTGTTACAGTGAAATGGTCCAAGGGGAGGATTTTTGAGAAAATAATGCCTAGAAAAGGTAGCACAGATGTGCTCAAACTGTTAGTTGGAATGACCAGTGCCACTCCCTCCTCACCCTAAAATGGCTTGAACTTCCCAACTACCTCAGTTACCTGCAATTCACCACAGCGCATAAGCTCATCTTTAAACCTAAGAACTGTCCATCCTTAGTTTTCTCCTTAAAACCCTATGTACCCAACCACTCACTCATATCCACACACCAAAACCTCCTTCAGGTCTATAAACCAGCCCAGCCTGCTGGCCAACTACTACTCTCCTACTCCTTAGCCAAAAAGTGGAATTCTGTCCCACCTACCGTACACAGTCTCCCTAACCTTACCTATTTCAAATCACAGCTTCATGCACATGTATCCTCCAAGTGGGATTGCCCTTGTCATGCCCCAACATAACCCCCTGCAGCTTCATGCACATGTATCCTCCAAGTGGGATTGCCCTTGTCATGCCCCAACATAACCCCCTGCAGCTTCATGCACATGTATCCTCCAAGTGGGATTGCCCTTGTCATGCCCCAACATAACCCCCTGCAGCTTCATGCACATGTATCCTCCAAGTGGGATTGCCCTTGTCGTGCTCCAACATAACCCGCTGCAGCTTCATGCACATGTATCCTCCAAGTGGGATTTCCCTTGTCGTGCCCAAATATAACCCCCTGCAGCTTCATGCACATGTATCCTCCAAGTGGGATTGCCCTTGTCATGCCCCAACATAACCCCCTGCAGCTTCATGCACATGTATCCTCCAAGTGGGATTGCCCTTGTCGTGCCCCAACATAACCCCCTGCAGCTTCATGCACATGTATCCTCCAAGTGGGATTGCCCTTGTCGTGCTCCAACATAACCCGCTGCAGCTTCATGCACATGTATCCTCCAAGTGGGATTTCCCTTGTCGTGCCCCAATATAACCCCCTGCAGCTTCATGCACATGTATCCTCCAAGTGGGATTGCCCTTGTCGTGCCCCAACATAACCCCCCATATGTATCCTCCAAGTGGGATTGCCCTTGTCGTGCCCCAACATAACCCCCTGCAACTTCATGCACATGTATCCTCCAAGTGGGATTGCCCTTGTCATGCCCCAACATAACCCCCTGCAGTTTCATGCACATGTATCCTCCAAGTGGGATTGCCCTTGTCGTGCCCCAACATAACCCCCTGCAGCTTCATGCACATGTATCCTCCAAGTGGGATTGCCCTTGTCATGCCCCAACATAACCCCCTGCAGCTTCATGCACATGTATCCTCCAAGTGGGATTGCCCTTGTCATGCCCCAACATAACCCCCTGCAGCTTCATGCACATGTATCCTCCAAGTGGGATTGCCCTTGTCATGCCCCAACATAACCCCCTGCAGCTTCATGCACATGTATCCTCCAAGTGGGATTGCCCTTGTCGTGCTCCAACATAACCCGCTGCAGCTTCATGCACATGTATCCTCCAAGTGGGATTGCCCTTGTCATGCCCCGACATAACCCCCTGCAGCTTCATGCACATGTATCCTCCAAGTGGGATTGCCCTTGTCATGCCCCAACATAACCCCCTGCCACCCCTCTCTTTCTACCTTGCTGATATCTTCTCCAGTTACCTTCAAAATGTCTAATTCCTTCCATTTTTCTCTCACTTCCCCTCCAGAAATTAATATTTCTCTCTCTTATGACTATTACTAATCCTCCCTCTATATACATACTTTTCTTCTGACCGACATATGCCTAGTATCTATATATTTTAAGACTGCTCAGCCCTACAAGGAAGCTTATATCATAATATCTTAATATTATATGTTTACTTTCTGTAGTAGTCATGTCCCTCTTTATAACGTATGCATTCAGACTGCAAAATTTAATGCATGTAATCTAAAAATGCTAAAATTCTGTCACAATTTATGTCTGTAAATATTCTGCATCTAACCTGAAAGGTTTTTTGTGGAGCTTTTCTCCCCGGGCCTCCACTGAAAAGGGGATCTGGCCCAGTGAACTTTCCCGGTCATCAAACTTAAATAAATAAATAAAATAAATTATTAGATGGTGATGTTACACGAGTGCAGTATCAGCATTTAATTATGAAGCCGCAAGCACATTGTGGCTTCATAAATTAATGCTGATACTGCATTAGCATTACATTTGTAGTGCTGAAGTGCTCAGTGTGCAGATGTTCGGTAGTAAATGAAGTGCATAATTTTGTCTTTTTTATTTCTTTGTTCTTCAACCTTGAGTTAAGGGGTGATGGTACCTGATGACCTAACGATGGTTCTGCAGTGGACCTGTCACTTGATATCTTATGTTCCCCCTTCCATATTCAGCCTAGCTCCTTGCTTGATGGCTGATGGCTTAGCTGGAGGCTGCTACTCAGAAGCTGTCTTCCTGGCTTACGTGCAGAGTGAACCACCTGACCCAATGGCCACTATCAGCAGCAACAGTCCTCTTGGAGTTAGAGCTGCATCATGTCCCACTGATTCATTCCACACCAGGATGGACAAGCTGGCAACAACTGCTCACTCCTGCCCAGTACTTGGTCTTCCAACACCCAAACTGCTAACCAGACTACTGTTACTTAAGCTGTAGTCAGACATTTAGCTCTCTATACCATGGAACTCTCCTGAGAGAAGTATATTTTAATGACACATAGTTGTACAACTGGGTTAATATTCAAGAGTATAGAAAAGATGAACAAATGATTTACATTAGTGGTCTGTGGTCAGTGTATAGCAGTGCTTTGGATAGCAGAGATTCAAGAAAATGGAACAGAGACAAAATAGGAAATAAGGAAGGAGATCTGGAGACAGAAATATCATATGACCAGTGTGAAAAAGCAGCCGGATACTAACATGTGACCAGTGTGAGGAAGCTGATGGATACTAACATGTGACCATTGTGAGAAAGCAATCAAATACTAACATGTGACCAGTGTGAGAAAGTCAGATACTAACATGTCACCAGTGTGAGAAAGCAGGATACTAACACGTGACCAGTGTGAGAAAGCAGGCAGATACTAACATGTGACCAATATGAGAAAGCAACTAAATAGTAACATGTGACCAGTGTGAGAAAGCAGTTGGATACTAACATGTGACTAACGTGAGAAAGCAACCAAATACTAACATGTGACCAGTGTGAGAAAGCAGCAGATACTAACATGTGACCAGTGTGAGAAAGCAACCAAATACTAACGTGACCAGTGTGAGAAAGCAGCCGGATACTATCGTGACCAATGTGAGAAAGCAACCAAATACTAACATGTGACCAGTGTGAGAAAATAACCAAATACTAACATGTGACCAGTGTGAGAAAGCAGTTGGACACTTACATGTGACCAGTGTGAGAAAGCAGTTGGATTCTAACATGTGACCAGTGTGAGAAAGCAGCAGGATACTAACATGTGACCAGTGTGAGAAAGCAACCAAATACTAACATGTGACCAGTGTGAGAAAGCAGCCAGATACTAACATGTGACCAATGTGAGGAAAGCAACCAAATACTAACATGTGACCAGTGTGAGAAAGCAGCCAGATACTAACATGTGACCAATGTGAGAAAGCAGTAGGATACTAACACGTGACCAGTGTGACAAAGCAGCCAGATACTAACATGTGACCAATATGAGAAAGCAACTAAATAGTAACATGTGACCAGTGTGAGAAAGCAGCAGGATACTAACACGTGACCATTGTGAGAAAGCAACCAGATACTAACATGTGACCAAAAAGCTATATCAAACCCAGAGCTGCTGGACATGCTACACCTAAAAAAATCCCAATCCCTCCGAGCTACACGCTCTAGGGACCTAAACCTTGTCACCACAATAAACAGGACATGCTGGAGGGATAGATTCCTGTCCCAGAGACTTTCCATACTCTGGAACAAGCTACCCATCTATGTCAAGCAAAGTTCCTCATTAGCACTCTTCAAGAAAAATGTTGACGAGTGGATGGGAAATAGGAAATACACCCTGGGGATCACTTCTGTGGCTATGCTCGACAGGGGCACAGGGAATAATTTTCTTGGGTGGCGTAAGCCAGGGAACCTTGTTGGCTAGGCTTACTTAGGCCCTTGGGCCGATAGCCTAGTACCTACCTATGAACCTATGAACCAATATGAGAAAGCAACTAAATAGTAACATGTGACCAGTGTGAGAAAGCAGCAGAATACTAACATGTGACCAGTGTGAGAAAGCAGTAGGATATTAACATGTGACCCATGTGAGAAAGCAACCAAATACTAACATGTGACCAGTGTGAAAAAGTAACCAAATACTAACATGTGACCAGTGTGAGAAAGCAGCCAGATACTAACGTGACCAGTGTGAGAATGCAACCAAATACTAACTTGTGACCAGTTTGAGAAAGCAGTTTTATACTAACATGTGACCAGTGTGAGAAAGGAGCAGGATACTAACATGTGACCAGTGTGAGAAAGCAGCCGGATACTAATATGTGACCAATGTGAGAAACCAACCAAATACTAACATGTGACCAGTGTAAGAAAGCAGTTGGATACTAACATGTGACCAGTGTGAGAAAGCAACCAAATGCTAACATGTGACCAGTGTGAGAAAGCAGTTGGATACTAACATGTAACCAGTGTGAGAAAGCAGCCAGATACTAACATGTAACCAGTTTGAGAAAGCAGCCAGATACTAACATGTGACCAGTGTGAGAAAGCAGCCAGATACTAACATGTTTAAGAAGCAGTACAAACAGAAAAAGAAATATATTATGCTTTCATGTAGGATGTTGGTAGAAGCCTTTCTGGGATGTTGTATATAGTTCTGGGGATCTCATCAGCATAAGAATATGGAGAACATGGGGCAGTTCAGATCAGGGCAAAAATGGTACACAGTATGTGCCAAAAGTTACATAAATAATTATTATAGGAGTTTAATAGGTGCAGTCTTGAAGAAGGAAGGTGGTGGGGAACATCATACACACTCTTAAGTATCTTAAAGTCTTTAAATCAATGTGAATAGTTCAAAAAACACATATACATGACAATAAGGACAGAATCTGAAATTGTGTGGAGAGATTACAGGAGACACAGATATATTTTTTTCACAGATGGGCAACTGATAATTGGGACAGTCATCTCAAAAAGGTCATAAAAGCAAAAACAGTAACTGAATGCTTGGAACAGACACAAAACATGTTATGAAATAAAAACAAAGCACTAGAATGTTAATTAAATAAGGATTCGCCAGAATGAAATGGTTAAGCAGGCCTTATTTGCCATAAAGTTTGATGTGGCCAGTTGTGTATAATCCGTTTTTGTGAAACCACACATATCAAGCGGCAGTAACAGTGACTGTCACTATTGTCACTGTCATTTATGGAGAATTTGATTTTAATATGCGTGGTCCATAGTAGTGTCAGCAGTTTGAAGAATCTGGTTGTGAAACAGTGGGGAATTTAGTTTATTTTGTTTGTACTGGTTGATCGGGGTGAAGGACTATCCAAATTGACCATTTTTCAGGCTCAGCCTATGAATGCATGAAACTTTATTCAGATCAAAAATAACACTTATCAGTCACATTATAATGCTATCATGCCAGACAGAATATACATTTTAAACTGTACATTTCCTTGGTTTCATGGCTCCTCTGAACTGTAGGTTAAGTAATGGATAGCCTGTGGTACAGTTGAGTGCGGGTCACCAATGGTATCTTATAACTAATTGCTAATGTAATAGTTGTTAACATCTATAATTTCTTATCTGTAACATACTATTCAGCTGTGTGACAGACTTCTGCTAGCGATCCTAGACACAATATTGCTTTACCAGCTAACAGACTGATAAACTGATTAGTTGATTTACTAGCAGAAATGTAATTAAATGTGAGAAGATCTCGTTACAAATAATGTTGGAGAAATTTAACTACAGAATAAATAAGAAAATGGCAGTAAGTCAAATGGAGTAGTTAATCAGTTAATGCACTATTTGATATGCTCTAAAGCTACTTTTGATTTACAAACAGGTGCAAGCAGAAATTTAAACAACACTTTTTTTAACTTGCCAGTAACAATGGCAATTTATTGACAAGGTAAGAGCAGGGCACAGTTTGCATGAATTGTAAACAGCAGCAAGAAGAACTTTAGTACAATAGTAACAGAAAAGTCGATTCTTTCAAACTGACTGGAAAAGATCTGATAGAAACATAGAGTAACAAATGGTCAATATCATCAACTGACCAATCCATGGTCTAGCAATAATGACAAGACAGATAGAAGGGTATAAAAAGGTGGCAAGTACTTACAAACTAACAAATGTATTGATGCTGCAATATTATATTTAAACTAACTGACACTTGCAAATCTGAATGACACTTAATAACCAGACTAGACCAGAGCATATACTAAAAGAATCAGATCTGTAGTGGCAATCCCCATCTGAGGAACATTCTGGAAAGCTCTCTAGGGTAATTCAAATGTGTCTTTTAAGCTACAGTATAAATATTGCATTCCATGTACTTTCGGTTGTTGCCAAGGTAAGGTAACAAATGACAAAACAGGATGAGCCAGATGTGGCATGTGGTTACTTTTCTGTGTCACTTATGTTTTGCTGACTGTGCAAGGACTTAGGTGTGTGATAATATTAATTTGAGTTTTTGGGGTGGATATGTTAGCTTTGCTACTCTTGTTTATATGTAATTGTTGTGGATAGGGTGTATTTTACAGCTGAGCTGACAGAATAGTTTAGTAAAGTCCTTCTGCTGAGTTGAGGGATGTGAGCACTTAGAAAACTAAAACTTTCACTATTCACATTTATTATTGATATTTATATAAAATGCACATCAACTATAATATATGAGATTCATTTAATATTTGCTTGTATTACTGTCTTCAACTCCATTATAAACATTAGTCTAGCCTCTCCTGTTGATCCGTTCTCAAATAATGAAGCTTTGGGATCAAGAAGCAATAGTCCCAACTGTGTGGAGCAGTTTAAAAACCTTAAAAAAGATTCGCTACAGTTTAAGAGGCTCCAATGGGACAGTATATCTATTTTGATAATTGTTTGCGAACCCAAAGAGTCCCAAAGGGTTTGAGCGTAACTGTAATGCCGACAGTGGAGGATGTGCCCAATGATTTTGTTAAGAAATTGGTGGATCTGAACCAAAAGGTGGGCTTACAATACTTTGAAATGCTTTCAGTGTATTAACCGGCAGAGAATGGAAGAACTAAGTAAAAAAATTCAGAGTGCATTCTTCCAGTTGAAAGACTCCATCTCTAATGATAACTTTAAAGTTAAATTTTGTCTTATTCAAGACAAAATTATTAAAGAAAATGAAGTGTTAAAAAAAAGTGAAGAAGCCCAAGAGAGAACGTGATGATTATGAGAGAGGTGTGGCTTATGCACTACCGGGAGTCAACCTTAGAGTGGAAGAAGCCAATCAGGAAGCAACAGGAAGTGAAGTGGCAATTGTGAATGACAGTGGAGGTAGTGGGCCTTAGCCTTTAGAGTGCCTAGCAGAAAAGAATGCAAATATTAATAGCAATTCCAGTGTAACTAATTATAGTAGCAGTGGAGTCAGTTTTACAAATAACAACACGAGGAATCAGAATACAGATGAGGAATGGCTCAGATTTTCAGAAGGGCCCGGTCAAGCAGTCTGTACAAGTTTACCAGCAAGGACAAGCAACAAGGATTTGGGCACAAGTAGCTGCTATGGGGTACAGGCCATGGAACAACAATTTTCAGAAGAGGAACTGGAGAAAGGGAAGGAATCGGCGTCGGAAATATTAGGTACTGTAGACTGTTGTTATAAAATTGTTACCCTTTCTTCTCATTTTTCAGCAGTGAAGCTTGTTTTGTTTTAAGCAAAGGTTGGACTTTCATACCAGGTGGGAGAGCTGACAAATGTGATACTATTAATTCTCTGAGGGTCTATGTGAGAAAGCTGAATTTTAAGTTATTATTTAATGACTGTGTACCTGTGAAAATGTTTTTTTGTAAACCTAGTATTTATAACCCTCTGCTAAGAAAAGAACTGGAAATGTTTTTAATGACCACTGAGTTGCAATTAATTGATTTATTTGGCAGTCAGCCTATATATAGATATTACAACATGACTTTAAAAGAAAAACAAGTATTTAAAAGATTAATAGACAACCCAGACACTTTAATCACCAAGGCTGATAAGGGAGGAGCCTTGGTTTTGATGACTAGACATGATTATGATGTAAAAATGTGTAGTATGTTATCTGATTCAAGGTTTTACAAAATGTCATCTTTTATAGAAGTGAAAAAAGCTTTTTCTTTTATTGATTCTGTTATAGAAGAGTGGTTTTACACAGGTAGAATCACTGATGCTGTTAGAAAATACTTGAGAATTGATAATCCAAAGCTCAGCCATACTTTTGGACTGCCTAAAATCCATAAAGACTTAAATAATCCATCGCTTAGGCCGATAATTTCAAGTGTAAAAAGTAAAACAGAAGCTTTGGCAATTTTGCAGACAGACAACTTCAAAGTGCAGTTGAGCTAAGTGGGACCTATAAACAAGACACATTTCATTAAAAAAAAAAATAGAACAATTAGAAATGTCTCAAGATGATTTGTTGGTAACATTAGATATCCAGTCCTTATATATTGCTGCATATCTGCAAGTCAAGCTCCACTCAAGTAACCCTCACGTGTGGCCTCAACCTGGTCTGCGACATCAACAAGACTTATTGGCAGGACAGATTTGTGTCCCAGAGACTCCCCCATCTATGGAATAAACTCCTTCTCCACATCAACCAGAGTACTGCTTTACTTCTTTTTAAGCGCAACCTGGATAACTGGATGGGAAACAGAAAATATACCCATGGGATTCCTCCCATGTTCCAGCTGGTGTTGTCTAAACATGGGCTAAACTCTTTGCTAGCCTTATAAGGGCCTCAGGGCCAATAGCCTAGTAACCTCCTATGATCCTATACCGTGATACCTAATAATGAAGGATTGAATATGGTAAGATTTGAATTGTTGAATTCTAAGTTATTTTCTAATAATACGGTTGGGATTTTAATGGAAGTTTTAGATTTGATATTAAGTTATTTCTTTGAATTTGATGGCCGTATTTATCATCAAATAAATGGTGTTGTGATGGGGGCTGCTATGGCCCCTAGTTATGCCAACTTGTTTATGCAAGGCTGGAAAAGAGTCAATATTCTAACTAGTAGGTATTCAGAGAATGTACTGTTTTTCAAACGCTTTATTGATGATGCCTTTTTGGTGTGGAGGGGTGATGAAAAGAGTTTGAAGGAATTTTTTGATTATTTAAATGACATCAGTTCCTTTTTACATTTCACTGGGGAGTTCAGCTGTGTTAATATTAATTACTTAGATGCAACAATAATGAAAGATGAAGGAAGGTTATTTACTAAGATATATAAGAAAGATGTTCAGAACAACTCCTGTTTGCATTATAGCAGCATGCATCCCAAAACAGTCAAAGAGAATATAGTTAAGGAACAGTTAATGCATGTCAACAGGTTGACTGAGAGGGACACTAATTTTTATGATGAAAGCATGGGTCTTTGTAAAAACTTCCTTAACAGAGGTTATCCAGAAGTGGTTATCAGGGATTCTTTTTCTGCTGTCAATGAGTTGAGACAGCTAAAGGGTAGTATTGGGAGGAATAGAGACCTGAATTTTAAAATCTCTATGCAAATTACTAACGGCGTAGGTGATGCAACAATCAAGAGCAATTATAAAAAGCAATTAGTAAATAATAGAAAGTCTGAACTTAGGGATACGGTGGGATGCCAACCATTGTTTGTTTACAAACGAGGGGAAATGTTTAAACAATGTTTTCAAGCGAAGATCAGTAAACCAGTTACAGTGAAGAATAAGAACAAATCTGGTATGTTCACTACTATTATACTATACAGTACTACTTGTACTGTTTAATGCTGTTCACTGTTTCTTTCCATTAAACGGCTTTTGTTTTATTTTATACCATCTTCAGGTTTTTTTTGGTTTTGATTTGTTTAGTACGGTTTACTGTTGTTTTTTAGATAAACATTAGTATTGCATGTGAAATGCATCCACGTTTATGACATTCGACTCCTAAAATCAATAAATAACTGTTTTTTTGTAGCTGTTTTAGTGTAACATTACTACAACCTGAAATTAAAAGACTTACAAGACCATTTACTGTCCTGGTAGCATTTTGTAAGCAGTCATCAGATGTCTTGAATATCTTATTCCTGAAGCAGTAACTTCAGTGCATCTCTTTTCTATTGTAACACAGGTGTCCACCTTTGAACTAATTATTGCAGTACAGCATATTGAGGCATTTCTTTTCAAAGTACATGAAAGCCACATTCAAAACCATTTTCTGTGAGGCTCTGTAGTTTGTGATTAAACACTAAACACAATTGCTAAGAGGCTTGATATAGCTGAGGGGGCATAGCAGGTGGGGAATGCATAACTTGGAAGAGAATTGCTGAAGACACTAAACATGCAGTTATACTATAGTAGGAACAATCATTCTGGATAGAGCACACACATTTTCAGTTTCTAAATGAGTTAACATGCAAATTCTAAACACACTGTTTTATTCAAAAATATAATTCTTAATGACTAATAATTAACTGAGATGTGGAAACCATTTATAGCATCTTTCTCCTGTGTAATGTATTTGTTAGACTGGTGTTCCATTTGAAATTTAAATAGATAGCAGAACAAAGAAACTATGGTCTCAGCTATTTCCCCTTCAACATTTTATGTAAAATAAGGGTGAAAGGTTGGTGTAGTGGTTAAGGTGTTCTCCTTATAGGCACAAGGTACAGGTTTTGATTTTCAGATGGGGCACTTGGCTGAGCTTGGAATGGCCCACAAGGGCAGTTAGCCTGGTACTAATTTACACCAGAGGGAGACTGGCATAATGGTTAAGATATTTGCCTTACAGACACAATGTACAGGGTTTGATTCTCAAATGCATTAATTGACTAGGTTTAAAATAGCCCACAAGGGCAGTTGGCCTACTACTAATCTATGAACATAACAAATACAAGTGCAATAATCCATCAGCAAGTTATGTTTTGCAGCTGCACAGTAATAATGCTATCATCAGATTTCCTTAGATCTAGTCAGAATAATTGCAAGCCAATGGATCATAGACACCAGTATGAAAGAGAAGCATGTCACAACAAAACTTATTATGTATTTGTACTTACTAGTTTAATGACCTCATGGCATTATGGTGATATGGGGAAGAAAGTGAGACAGGGGGAGATTCATATTTCAGTTTTATACAATCAGTGTATTTTTGTATTAACATTTAGCCACAAAACAACAACCATAAATGTTACATTTATAGTTAGACTGTTTACCTGGTCATTTTTGTCACTGGGGGATGTGGGGGGGTGAAGCCCCCCACCTACTTTGGTTTTATATTGCCCAGTTTGGTTTTTTATTGTACAATAAAACCAAAGTAGGTGGGGGGCTTTGCCCCCACATCCCTCAGTGTGGGGGTCTGTGCCCCCACACCCCATAACTATATATTCTAACTCCGGGATTGCACTACTGTGGGGAAAAGGACATATACCTTTTATTTGCCTTTTTCTAATTATCAGGCAAATGAACTGTCAGGCAAATAAACTGCTGTGAAAATAAACTGTCAGGCAATTGGGCTGCCTGGAATTTCTGTCGGGCACATGAACTGTCAGGCAAATGAGGGTGACCCATTTTTGTGCATTGCACAGTTAATGCTGTTGGTAGGTGCATGTATGTTTGTGCACTGCACAGTTGCTGTTCTTGGGAGGTGCATGTAAGTTTGTGCATTGCCCAGTTGTTGCTTTTGGGTGGTGCATGTATATTTGTGCACTGCACAGTCACAACTTTTGGGCAGTGCATGTATGTTTTGCACTGCACAGTTGCTGTTCTTGGGAGGTGCATGTATGTTTGTGCACTGCACAGTTGTTGTTTTTGGGCGGTGAGTGTATGTTTGTGCAATGCATAGTTGCTACTTTTGGGCAGTGTACGTATGTTTTGCACTGCACAGTTGCTGCTCTTGGGTAGTGCATGTATGTTTGTGCACTGCACAGTTGATAATTTTAGGTGGTGCATTTATGTTTGTGCACTGCACAGTTGCTGCTGTTGGGAGGTGCATGTATGTTTCTGGACTGCACCGTTGTTGCTTTTCAGCAGTGTGTGTATGTTTGTGCACTGCACAGTTGCTACTTTTGGGTGGTGCATGTATGTTTGTGCACTGTGCAGTTGGTACTCTTGGGAGTTGCATGCATGTTTGTGCACTGCACAGTTGCTGTTCCTGGGAGGTGCATGTATGTTTCTGCACTGCATATTTGTTGCTTTTCAGCAGTGTGTGTATGTTTGTGCACTGCACAGTTGCTGCTCTTGAGAGGTGCATGTATGTTTCTGCACTGCACAGTTGCTGCTTTTGGGAGGTGCATGTGTGCTTCTGTATTGCACAGTTGCTGCTCTTGGGTGGTGCATGTATATTTGTGCACTGCACAGTTGCAACTTTTGGGTGGTGCATGTATGTTTGTGGATCACCTTCATTTGCCTGACAGTTCATTTGCCTGACATAAATTTCAGGCAGCCCAATTGCCTGACAGTTCATTTCCCTTACAGTTCATTTGCCTGACAATAAGAAAAAGGCAAATAAAAGGTATATGTCCCTGTCCCCACAGTAGTGTGATCCTGGAGTTAGAATATATAGTTAGGGGATGGGGGGCACAGCCCCCCTCACTGAAGGTGTATGGGGGTGAAGCCCCCCACCTAATTTGGTTTTATATTGTCCAGTTTGTTTTTTTATTGTTCACTAAAACCAAAGTAGGTGGGGGGCTTTGCCCCCCACACCCTGTCAATGTGAGGGTCTGTGCCCCCCACACCCCCAACTATATATTCTAACTCCAGGATTGCACTACTGTGGGGAAAAGGACATATACCTTTTATTTGCCTTTTTCTAATTGTCGGGCAAATGAACTGTCAGGCAAATAAACTGTTGGGAAAATAAACTGTCAGGCAATTGGGCTGCCTGGAATTTCTGTTGGGCTAATGAACTGTCAGGCAAATGAAGTTGACCCATGTTTGTGCACTGCACAGTTGCTGCTGTTGGTAGGTGCATGTATGTTTGTGCACTGCACAGTTGCTGTTCTTGGGAGGTGCATGTATGTTTGTGCACTGCACAGTTGTTGCTTTTGGGTGGTGCATGTATATTTGTGCACTGCACAGTTACATCTTTTGGGCAGTGCATGTATGTTTTACACTGCAGAGTTGCTGTTCCTGGGGGGTGCATGTATGTTTGTGCACTGCACAGTTGCTGTTCTTGGGAGGTGCATGTATGTTTGAGCACTGCACAGTTGTTACTTTTGGGCAGTGCGTGTATGTTTGTGCACTGCACAGTTGTTACTTTTGGGCGGTGCATGTATGTTTTGCACTGCACAGTTGCTGTTCTTGGGTGGTGCATGTATGTTTGTGCACTGCACAGTTGATACTTTTGGGTGGTCCATTTATGTTTGTGCACTGCACAGTTGCTGCTCTTGGGAGGTGCATGTATGTTTCTGCACTGCACAGATGTTGCCTTTCAGCAGTGCATGTATGTTTGTACACTGCACAGTTGCTACTTTTGGGTGGTGCATGTATGTTTGTGCACTGTGCAGTTGCTACTATTGGGAGTTGCATATATGTTTGTGCACTGCACAGTTACTGTTCTTGGGAGGTGCATGTATGTTTCTGCACTGCACATGTGTTGCTTTTCAGCAGTGCATGTATGTTTGTGCACTGTACAGTTGCTACTCTTGAGAGGTGCTTGTATGTTTCTGCACTGCACAGTTGCTGCTCTTGGGAGGTGCATGTATGTTTCTGTACTGCGCAGTTGCTGCTCTTGGGAGGTGCATGTATGTTTGTGCACTGCACAGTTGTTGCTTTTGGGCAGTATGTGTATGTCTGTGCACTGCACAGTTGATGCTTTTTGATGGTGTATGTATGTTTGTGCACTGCACCGTTGCTGCTCTTGGGTGGTACATGTATGTGTGCTAAATAGTTGCTGCTCTTGGCAGTGCATGTATGTTTATGCACTAAACAATTGCTGCTCTTGGGAGGTGTGTGTATGTTTGTGCACTAAACAGTTGCTGCTCTTGGAAGGTGCATGTATGTTTGTGCACTGCACAGTTGTTGCTTTTTGGCGGTGCAAGAAGCCATATGTGCCACGTAGCTGAGAGGTTGAACATCCATGGTTGTATACATGCACCACCTAAGAATAGTATGTTTGTGCACTGCACAGTTGCTACTTTTGGGTTTTGCATGTATGTTTGTGCACTGCACAGTTGCTGCTCTTGGGAGATGCATGTATGTTTCTGCACTGTGCAGTTGCTGCTCTTGGGAGGTGCATGTATGTTTCTGCACTGTGCAGTTGCTACTCTTGGGAGGTGCATGTATGTTTCTGCACTGCACAGTTGCTACTCTTAGGAGGTGCATGTATACTACCATGGATGTTCAACCTCTTAGCTACGTGGCAGACATGGCTTCTTGCTTCAGGTTATACAGTTGTGCTTCTGCATTTGCCAGCACAGTCAGATTAGTGGCCTCCCTTCCTTCCGTGAACTGGTGCCCAGCACTCAGTGTCATCTTCCCACAATAATCAAACAGGTGTCATTCGGGGATGCAATCATGGCTTTATCACCCCTGCATCATGGGGATGGGCACTGATTTGTTTTGTTGTCATAATTTTACTGGACAATGCAGCAAAGAAACCAAAGTCATTCAGTTTTGAAGAACATTGTGCAGCTGGTCTCAACTCTCCTGAATCCCCAAGAACAGCCATATTTTGTCTCAAATGTATTTATCTGTTTTCTCATAAAATGCATGGTTTTCTGGCAAATCATTGAGAACTGATGTCACTAAATAAATGACAGATGAGAGATGTGCTGTGTAATATTTTCAAGAAAAGGTTAAGCAGAGTGCTTTCTGTGCAGGTCTTTGAAGATATTTTGAGGATTTGATCACAGTAGGATGAAGAGGTGATCAGTATATCAAATCCATCAGTAACTTGAAAAAGCTGAGTGAATGCATAGAATTTTAATGATTCTTTAAAAATCACTCCTTAGTTCGGAGTGCAATGTCTTTTTTAATTTATTAATGCATTTGTGCTCTGTTCAGATAAACTGCCAGTAGCAATCTAGTCAAAGGCTAACTATTCCTTTGGGAAATACAAGTGAAGTTCAATGCTTTGCAGAGGATGCACAGGACATGACAGTGGGGTCAGCAGAAAAGTGTACAATAACGGCACAATTTTTTTGTGGAGCAGGCCTATTGCGACCTCTCAGATGTAATTGGAGTGGGGGCAGGGAAGAGGCTGCAGTAGACCTACAGATAGTGCTTTTATGAATATTTCCACTGCCATTTGTACATTGTGAGTAGGACTCTACAGGAATTGAGGCATACATGTCAGCTGTCCAGAATGTTTGTAGAATGCCCAGATTTCTGACTAATATTTTTGTTCTTTTTCCCATTAAATGTCTGGTTTGCTGGCAAATCAGTGAAGATTTAATTCACTAAATAATGACATACATTTGAGTTTCAGATATCATATCCTTTAGAAAATGCATTTATTCCAGCAACTTTCTGCATTTATAAGAGCAGTATTTAAAACGTGTCCCTATTTTGGGGCCTTTGAACCCCAATTATTTCTGGCTTCTTCCAGATTTGTTGTGCTGAGAATTATGAATGGAGGGAAATACAATAAGTAAATGATGGTCCTGCTTCTAACGATGATTAGACTCATAACACTTGTATTCTCTCTGTTCTTCAAATCTTCTGCTAAATAAAGAATCATTTCAAAAAAGGTGAGATGTTATAAAATTATAATGTTATTTTCTGGAAACTGTTTACCAAATTTTAATGGAGTTTTGGTCTAAAAATCACAGAGTTTTTCGCTTGATTTTCTAGGCTTCGGGCCTTGGGAGGATGAAGCCAAACACACTTGTGCTGGGCTTTAAAACTGACTGGATGAGTTGTAACAGCAAAGATTTGGAGAACTATGTGAACATTATACAGTAAGTATTTATTTACTACAATGTGAGCATGCTTTGAGAGAAGAGTTTCAGTAATGCTTTGATTCATAAGGCAAATATGAATGAAGATGAATAACACTCTATTAGATATCATTATTGGCATAATTCCCTTGTGAGCATCCTGTTAAAACTTTCTTTGTCTGTTTTAGAGCATAAAGTTATTCTGATAGGACATGCTTTCCATGTACAGGCAGTGTTAACAAATAGCTTGTCATGTGTTTTCATATTGTAGTATTATTTAGGAGAGCATTTTCTCTTTTGTAGTCCGGGGCAGGATATTATATTTTGTCTTCTACAACACTAGGTGTGGCAGCTGATTTATTTATTTTGTCCTGATGGAAAATCCATAGTTTGTTTATACTGGGAGGTCAAAAATTTGAAAAAAAAAGTACTTCTTTCCTTTCTGGGGTGAGGTAGTTACTGACTAAGAAAGAAGCACATTCCTGGCAGTTCTTGTCTGTCTTTTGTCATCATTAATGTGTCCAGCAAGTATTCCATTTGTGATTGTAAGTGAATTTTTTCCCACTAGATTTTTCATTTCATCCATAATGATGCATACGATAGATGAACATATCCTAAACAATACACCCTTGTCAATCTGTACATATCAGTAGCTTAAGAAGCAACTGACAAGTGGTATATGTGAACCAATGCTCTCATTTAAATTCAGTAGGAAATGTCTGCCAGATTGCGGGCTTGGGTCTTTTGACCTTTTCGTAATGTCTTGTGGGAGGGTGTCTGCTAAAAGACTTATAAAGGTAAATGTATTCATAATTGGGAGGAAAATATACTAACTCTGAAATTGCAGTATCTCAGATCTTCCCTATTCTGCAAGTTACAGCAGAATTAGCATATACATCTAGTTAGGTGTGAGAAGCAGCCTCTAACATGTCTGAGGGACCAAAAATGTACAAAATGTTGGAAAGGTGTAACAACAAATTTCAGAATTCCCTTACAAAAATGTTGGAAAAGTGTAACAACAAATTTCAGAAATGTTTTTTTTTTTAAATGACTATATAATTTTCAAGGTGTCGAGATTTGCAGTATTAGGTATTGTGCTTTTGACAGAGTGAGTGTGTTAATTTAACCAGTAGGCTACAATCTCAAGTTGTGCTTTGCATTATGCGGAAAATACAGTCAATAAATAAATTTATCATATGTAGTAATAGGTCCTCTAGCTTCCTCCCACATTTATAAAGACATGCATCTGGAGCGTTTCTCCCATGGCCTCTGCTGAAAATTGGCTTTGTTCGAAGTCGGACTTTCCCGGTAAACAAATGTTAAATAAATAGTATTAATACCTAGTGTTTAATGGCTGACCTAAAGTAATATTGGTTTTCTTACAGTGATTAGTACTTTTTTTAATCCTTCACAGAGTTTTACTTTTTATCTGGTTTATGCACATTTTTGACACTGCAATAAGTTTTGTTACAAAATTGACCAACCTATATTAAAAACGTATTGCAGAATGGATTATATGAACACTGAAATGTAATTTTGTTTTGTTATTAATGCAGTTGGTGCTCTGTCTTTGTCACTCTCTCTTCTGAACTTTCATTTGTCAAGATTAAGTACAAAACAAAGCAAAAATAGAAACGAAAATGCACTCCTTTCCAACTGAACACAGAGTACATAAGAAGTAATTGACATTAATATGTCGAGGCAGCTTTCCAAAGCTCCTTATGAACACTGAGTACTGTAAGTACTGTGGAACTTGCATTCTGTTTTCCTCATGCTATTTTAAATTATTTTAGCATTTTTCTGAGAAGCATATATACAGTGGATATAAAAAGTGTACGCACCCCTGTTTAAAATGCCAGTTTTTTGTGATATAAAAATGAGACCACAATAAATCATTTCAAAACTTTTCCTACCTTTAATGTGACCTACGGCCTGTACAAGTCTGTTAGGGGAATAAATATAAAAAGTAAAAAAAATGTACAATAAGCTGGTGGAATAAGTGTGCAAACCCTTAAACTAATACTTTGTTGAAGCACCATTTGATTTAATTACAGCATTCAGTCTCTTGGGTACACATCATCAATTAAAGAGACTCTGATTGACCCCAAATAAAGTTTAGCTGTCCTAATAGGATTTTCCTGACATTTACACATTTGCCTGTTACAGCAAAAGCCATGGTTTGCAGAGAGCTTACAAAGCATGAAACGTATCTCATTGTTGAAAGGTATCAGTCAGGAGAAGGGTACAAAAAAATTTCCACTGCATTGGATATACCATGGAACACAGTGAAGACACTCATCCAAAAGGGGGGAGAATATATGGGAAAACAGTGGTGTTGCAAAGAACTAGATGTATCTCCAAAATTTATGAAAAGACAAGACGAAAACTGATCAGGGAGGCTGCCAAGAGACTTACAGCAACACTGAAGGAGCTGCAGGAATTTCTGGTAAGTACTGGTTGTGTACTGCCTGTGACAACAATCTCCCATATTCTCCATATGTCTGGGCTATGGAGAAGGGTTGCAAGATGGAAGCCTTTTCTTACAGAGAAAAACATCCAGGCCCAGCTAAAATTTGCAAAACAATACATCAAGTCTACCAAAAGCATGTGGGAAAATGTGTTATGGTCTGATAAGACCAAAGTTGAACTTTTTGGCCACATTTCCAAAAGGTATATTTGATGCAAAAACAACACTTCACATCACCAAAAGAACACCATCCCCACAGTGAAGCATGGTGGTGGCAGTATCAAGCTTTGGGGTTGCTTTTCTTCAGCTGGAACTGGGACTTTAGTCAAGGTGGAGGGAATTATGAACAGTTCCAAATACCAGTCCTTTTGGCCCCAAAATCTCCAGGCATCTACTAGAAAGCTGAAGATGAAGAGGAATTTCACCTTTCAGCAAGACAATGACCCCAAGCATATATTCAGATCAACAAAAGAATGGCTTCACCAGAAGAAAATTAAAGTTTTGCAATGGCCCAGTCAGAGCCCAGACCTGAATCCAATAGAAAATCTGTGGGGTGACCTGAAGAGGGTTGTGCACAAGAGATGTCCTCACAATCTGACAGATTTGGAGCACTTTTGCAAGGAAGAGTAAGCAAATATTGCCATGTCAAGATGTGCCATGCTGATAGACTCCTACCCAAGAAAATTGAATGCTGTAATTCAATCAAAAGGTGCTTCAACAAAGTATTAGTTTAAGGGTGTGCACACTTATACAACCAGCTTATTCTATGTTTTTTTTATATTTGTTCTCCTATCAGATTTGTTTGTTTTTCAATTGAATTGTACAGGTTATAGGTCACATTAATGGGTGGGAAAAGGTTTGAAATGATTTATTGTGGTCTAATTTTTTTTATATCACAAAAACCTGGCATTTTAACAGGGGTATGTACACTTTTTATATCCACTGTATATAGCATATTTTAAGGCACTATAAGATATGTTAAAAATATTGTTTATGTACTTATTTAAGCAAGAAGAAAAAGCATAAAAGTCAGCCTAATGTAGACACAGCTCAGGGAAAAGACGGATAAAGACCTGAATGCCTGCAGGAGCTGGCCAGAGAGCATGGGAATGAGCAACTGCCACTGCCATGACCATGGCGGGGGGGGGGGGGGGCTCTGGTCTGCTACATGGGTGACAACAGGTCAGAGTACTAGGAGTTCATACAGTGCATTTCTGAGCCAGAGGGTTTGTGTGACCATAATGCATTCACACAAAGTAGCCAAGAAGAAACTGGCATGCAGAGGCATGCTTACCCTTGGGAGGTAGTGGTGGCAGCCACAGAGCATGCAGAGGTGTGCTTACCCTTGGGAGGTAGTGGTGGCAACCACAGAGCATCCAGAGGTGTGCTTACCCTTGGGAGGTAGTGGTGGCAACCACAGAGCATCCAGAGGTGTGCTTACCCTTAGGAGGTAGTAGTGGCAGCCACAGAGCATGCAGAGGCGTGCTTACCCTTGGGGAGGTAGTGGAGGCAGCCACAGATCATGCAAAAGCATGCTTACCCTTGGGAGGTAGTGTAGCAGCCACAGAGCATGCAGAGGTGTGCTTACCCTTGGGGAGGTAGTGGAGGCAGCCACAGATCATGCAAAAGCATGCTTACCCTTGGGAGGCAGTGTAGCAGCCACAGAGCATGCAGAGGTGTGCTTACACTTGGGAGGTTGTGGTGGCAGTCAGAGAGCATGCAGAGGTGTGCTTACCCTCGGGAGGTACTGGGGGCAGTCACAGACATGCAGAGACATGCTTATCCTCGGGAGGTAGTGGTGGCATACACAGAGCATGCAGAGGTATACTTACCCTTGGGAGGTAGTGATGGCAGCCACAGAGCATACAGACGCATGCTTATCCTTGGAGGGTAGTGGTGGCAGCCACAGAGAATGCAGAGGCGTACTTACCCTTGGAAGGTAGTGGTGGCAGCCACAGAGCATACAGAGGCGTGCTTACACTTAGGAGGTAGTGGTGGCAGCCACAGAGCATGCAGAGGCATACTTACCCTTGTGAGGTACTGGTGGCAGCTACAGAGCAGGCAGAGGCGTGCTTACACTTAGGAGGTAGTGGTGGCAGCCACAGAGCATGCAGAGGTGTGCTTACCCTTAGGAGGTAGTGGTGACAGCCACAGAGCATGCAGAGGCATGCTTACCTTTAGGAGGTAATGGTGGCAGCCACAGAGCATGCAGAGGCTTGCTTATCCTTGGGAAGTAGTGGTAGCAGCCAGAGAGCATGCAGAAGTGTGCTTACCCTTGGGAGGTAGTGGTAGCAGCCACATAACATGCAGCGGCATGCTTACCTTTGGGAGGTAGTGGTGGCAGCCACAGAGCATGCAGAGGCATGCTTACCCTTGGGAGGTAGTGGTGGCAGCCACAGAGCATGCAGAGGCATGCTTACCCTTGGGAGCCACAGAAGAGCCATCAAAGTGGGGAAGGGGGTCTTCCCATGCCAAAAGGGGAGGCTACCCCAAGACCAGCAAGCTGGCCCTCTTGCTTCCACCTGATACTTGCAGTAGAAACAAAGGGCTGATGGAGGTTCTTAGAAAAAACAGAATGGACTGTAGGGCTGTATTCTACCAGGGGAATACCTGATCCCTGTTCTGCTAGGATGAATGTACCAACTGGGCGAAGGTTGGCTAGCCATCAGGAGTTGTTTCCCTATGTGTTGCAGCTAGCACAGTACAGCTGCTCCCTCCCCTTCATGCCCCCGCCCTTTTTGCAAAATTATCTTTTGGAAGTGTGAGATCCAGTATTATAATTTCCACTTCTTCAAAAATTAAACTTGGATTCAAATTGAAAACATCAAATTCCAAAACACAGTATTTTTACAGGGAGGTTCACCCTCAATGCCTCTGATACTGGAGCTGTCGCTCATACTTGTTTTAACTTTTTATTTATTGTTTAACTTTTTATTACTTGTTTTAACTATAATGTATTTGTACGGGGAGCTTCACCCTCAACACCCCTGATATTGGGGCTGTGCCCCATACTTGTTTTAACTTTTAAGTATTTTTATGGGGAGCTTCACCCTCAGCACCCCTGATGCCGGGGCTGTGCCCCATACTTGCTTTAACTTTAAAGTATTTTGACAGGGAGCTTCACCCTCAACACCGCTGATATCGGGGCTGTGTCGCATACATGTTTTAGCTTTAAAGTATTTATAAAAGGAACTTCACCCTTAACAGTTATGATACTGGGGCTGTGCCCCATACTTGCTGTAGCTTTAAAGTATTTTAGCAGCGAGCTTCACCCTCAACATTCCTGATAATGGGGCTGTGCCCCATACTTGTTTTAACTTTAAAGAATTTTTTCAGGAAACTTCACCCACTCCCCTGATATGGGGAATGTGCCCCATACCACTGCTACACACACATACACACACACACACACACACACACATATATATATATATATATATACATATATATATATATATATATATATATATATATATATATATACACACACACACACACATATATATATATATATATATATATATATATATATATATACACACACACACACATATATATATATATATACACACACACACACACACACACACACACATATATATATATTTATATATATATATATATATATATATATATATATATATATATGTATGTACATATGACTTACTATCAAACTGTGGAAAATCAAAATAATTTTCCACCTTTTGATCTAATCAGTTTGACAGAATTGGTAATAACGATTTACCAAAATTTTGGAAATGGTAACACGGAATTGACATTTGAACATCTAGATCTCGCCAAGGCTTTTAACACCATCCCTCACTCTGGAATTATAGATAAGCTCACCAAATTAGGTTTAAATCCCTATGTCACAAGATGGGTTGCCAACTGGCTCACGGACAGAACCCACACTGTGAAAGTAGCAGACTCCAAATCTGACTTCAGACCAGTGATAAGTGGAGTACCACAGGGTTCAGTCCTGGGTCCTCTCCTGTTTGGTATCTACGTCTCTAAAGTACAGGCTAACACAGAAGGTCTTCGGCTAACAAAATTTGCAGATGACTGCAAACTAGGAGCCATAATCGAAACTCCTAACGATGTGGACATACTACAAAAGAGCCTCACTGAGACAGATGCCTGGTGTCAAAGCCATGGCCTGAAGCTCAATGCCAAAAAGTGTATTGTCATCCCCTTTGGTAAAAATTCTGTACCCATGAACTACCAAAGAGGTGGTAGTCTACTTAACGCCGAAAATGTGATGAGACCTTGGGACACAGGTGAACAGTAGTCCCTCCTTTGATAATCACATTGCCACAGTGGTCAGGAAATCCTTCTACATGACTCACTTCATCACAAAAGGTTTCTCATCCAGAAAAAAATAGGTCATTGTTCCCGTCCACTCATCACTCATTAGACCCATTATAGAGTATTATGCCCCTTTTGGTATGTACCTCACAAGACATCTACAACAACTGGAAAGGCCACAGAAATACCTCACAAAGAGGATTACTGGCCTCAAACAGATGCCCTACGCAGACTTTCTCAAAAAACTCCAGCTTTACTCCGTCACATATCTCCTACTCAGAGGCAATCTCTGCCTAACATACAAAGCTATGTCAAACCCAGAGTTGTTGGACATGCTCTACTTAAAGAAATCCCAATCTGTCCAAGCTACATGCTCTAGGGACCTAAACCTTGTCACCATAATAAACAGAACATGCTGGAGGGATAGATTCCTGTCCCAGAGACTTCCCATACTCTGGAACAGACTACCTATCTATGTCACACAGAGCTCCTCATTAGCACTCTTCAAGAAAAATCTTGATGATTGGATGGGAAATAGGAAATTCACCCAAGGGATCACTTCTGTTGCTCTGCTCGACAGGGACACAGGAAAATAATTTTCTTTGGTGACGAAAGCCAGGCTGCATTTTTGGCTAGGCTTATATAGGCCCTAGGGCCAATAGCCTAGTACCTACCTATGAACCTATGAAGTTAAAATGGTGAAAGTCTGTGTTACTGGCCGCGCTCCCCAGTCCCACTACATTTTATATATTCCAACTCCAAGATTGCACTACAGTGAGAAAAGGGTACATTTCCCAGTTCCTACTGTAGTGCAGTCTGTTACCAGAATGTCAGTTCCACATTAGCGAATGCACATTACCATTCGCTAATATGGATTCAATCATTTTCCAGCCTCATGTAAGTGCCGATCTAAATTTTGATAGTAAACATATATATGTATATATAAAATGCCAAGAGTGCTATATCTCTGACTACAAGGAATACTCCAACATACTTCAGTATCAAAAACAGTTTATTTTCCTTCTACTCTCACCCTCACTCAGAGCTGCATCTGTTAAATCTAGTGCTTAATGCCCCTCCATCTTCTGTTGCCCCTCAGCTCTGAGTAGTTCAGGAGGAAAAAAAGTCCTTTCCACAATCTAGTGCTCCAGTTAAGCAGACAAGAGCAAGAACCAAGTCAGTTCTTCTGTGATCTGCTGTGCCTCCAAAATCACAGAGGAGCCAATAAATAAATGAATGAATGAATGAATGAATACATAAATAAATAAAAGCTCTAATGCTTTGAAAAAGTGTGGCAAGTCCTGACAACAAAAAAGCAACCATATCAGAAATGTGTGTACCAGAAGAAGTGAATGCCGGGACTGCTCTACTGACTGGTATGCACCTGCTAATAGTGCCTGCTAAGAACTTGTACCCAGGGTGGTCCCGTTTGCCCTAGTTTAGCTGTGCTGCTACCTACAGTTTTGCTTTTCCAAGGATCACAGCTTTGGTCCCCAGGCTTTGAATAGGCATCCTTTTTTCTAACTAATCCATGCCCTTTTAATATATTTACTTGTTTCCTTATGTAATTCACAGTACTTGAGCCCATGTTATTTGTTCACCACTCTCTCATTTAAATAGAATTTTCCGTGTTTAAGTTGATGCTTGGCCCTCCAACTTGAAACTTTTGTCCTTTCCTACCCACATCATTTTTCTTTATTTAACTTAATTTGCAAGTCTCTATAGTAACTTTTTGGACAAAAATTATAGCCGCTTCATCTTCCACCTTATTGGGGTAACATCAACAACTGTCTGAGTACAAAGGATTTTTTTATCAGAATTTCTATTTATTATTATTAAAATAAAATTGAACAGCATAATATAACTTTTAACATAAACATTGCTAGCCTGTTTCTAATAATGACTGGTTAATTCCCTGCAACATTTAACCAAACCACAAACCAATTATGTACAGTATTTACATGCTCAGTATATTGAAAGCACTATCAAGGTTTTATAAAATTGAAAAAATGTACAGAACAATGTTCAAAGCAGAGGAAAAAAAATGTACTTTTAGTTTTATCCTGTTTATGTGACTGAGAGCCACATTTAAGACATTGATACCCAATGTACCATTTCTATTTGCACAATGATTTTTAGAGTATCTGTGACATTCACATTTCTGTATGAAATGTAGCCCAGACATTAGATAAGATTATGTTATTATTGTCTTCATGTAGATTCAGTTCAGTGAAGCAGTGAGGAGGGCAGAAGATCTGGAATCAGGCAACGACCTATACAGCTTGGCTAGCTGTAGCTAACATACTTATCTAATGTGACTATTTAATTAATTAGCATTAGTTGTTTTTCTACACTCCTAGGAGAGTTCCATATTTCTGCCATGCACGGTCCTTTAAAATGCAAGTGTTCAGCGACCTGTGTTCTGTGTTTCTGTGACCAGTTCTTTGTTTTATCTAAGAAATGAATGCTAGCACCACTTGATAAGGACCAACAGGGAAAATACCAGGCATGGTGCTGGTTTCAGTTAGACAAATCCTACAGAAAATCATTGAGATAATGAGCGCATGGCTAATTGCTAGGATTATTGACAATTAAGACTTTGTTGGAACTAAAGAAACATGGGGTGAGTAGACTGGGTTCCTGCTAGGCTGGCTGGCAGCAAACAGAATGCCAGCTACAGCAGGAACTTTATAGCCCTGTATTTAAAGGGGAAGAATAGTAAGTGTGTGTGTGTGTGTGTGTGTGTGTGTGTGTGTATATATATATATATATATATATATATATATATATATATATATATATATAGTACCACTTCATATAATTGAAAGCTCATAACATCTAATTTCAAAACATCGAGACCAAAAGATCGAAACCCAAAACATGTACAACTCATAACATCGAATGTCAAAACATTGAAAACTACAAAGCAACTATAAATAACATCCCACAGAGGTTTTACTACATTTATGCAGGGGGGCAAGCCCCCCTGCACCCCCACCCCCGTAAATTAAATATACCAACTCCGAGGTCGCACTACAGTGGGGGAAAAAGTTAATTTCCTAACCCCACTGTAGTGCAACCTTGGAGTTGGTATATTTAATTTATGGGGGGTGCAGGGGGGGCTTGCCCCCTGCATAAACATAGTAAGTGTGTGGGATGTTATTTATAGTTGCTTTGTAGTTTTCAGTATTTTGAGATTTGATGTTATGAGTTTTAGATGTTTTGGGTTTTCGATCATTTGGTCTCATTGTTTTGAAATTAGATGTTATTAGCTTTCAATTATATGAAGTGGAACCATATATACATATATATATATATATATATATATATATATATATATATATATATATATAGGGTTTACTATCATAAATTCGAAAGTAAAAATAAATAATGTCTTTATTTTCGAATTTATGCATCGAAAATAAACATTTTCGAATAATAGTAAACTCGAAAACAAGGGTGTATTGTCGAAAATGTCGCTTGTGACATTTACGGCGATACACAGCACGCCCACCCTTCCCATAATCACCTACCTACCTAACCGAACACACAGTTATCTTATCTTAGTTAAGTTAACTTAATATTCCAACTCCAAGATCGCACTACAGTGAGGAAAGGGATGCATTTCCCTAACCGCACTGTACCGCGATCCCCTCCCATGACCGAAAGTTAGAATTGCGAATGCACAGTTCATTCACAATGCAAACCTTCGCTCGTGTCACCTGCCGTAATATGAAGTATTCGAACATCTGATGTTCGAATACTTCATAGCCGTGCAAATGCACGTCGACATAATGATAGCAAACCTATATATAGATATATATATAGATATATATATATATATATATATATATATATATATATATATATATATATATGTGTGTGTGCATATTTCTTGTTTGGCGTCTCGGCTATAAACATAATTAAAAAAATAGTTCAGACTTGTTACTTGCCTGTAAGAACATTTAGTTGTGCTCATAAATGCTGTTATGTATTTAATTTGGATGACAGAAATCACTGATCTCCATTTGTTCTCAGGATTTTAAAAATGGGTTTTATGTTTATTTGTATCTGACTGGTTAATGTGTGGTCTTTGCTGCACAGCTGTTTTTCAGTGAAGGCTTAGCAAACATAAAGTACCAGCAAGCTTTGATCTATTACCAGCTAATAGCATTTTGGCAACTGTGACTTGGGCTCAATTATCTGTCTCATATAACTCCCTTTGTAGGCCCTAAATGCAGAAAAACTATTAGAGATAACATGCTAAACATACTTTAGAAACAAACAGCATTGCATATTCATATGAAAAATATAGTCACTGCTATCAAACTAATAATAAGCTGGCAATTACATTCTTATAAAAAAGAAGTTTACGCATAAAACTGTGCTCTTGTTTCGAATGCAAGTAAATAAAATGCTCCATATAATTCTGGTAACGTTTGTTTTACATTTGCTTCATTAACTAGAATCTAGTTCAGGTTAAGTTGGCAGTCTGATTAGTGATATAACCATTTCATCATCTTGCCATCTAAAGCTTTTTTGGCTATCTGTTTTTGGTAATGTCTAATCAGCATGAATGTGGGTGAATGAATTTGCTTTTCACTGTGTATTTTTAGCGAATTTAAAGATAAGTGTAGTGTGAAACTGCTAATGATTAGGTTTTTCAGTATTTGTACATAGTCTTAATATATTCCACTGTGTATACCGAAAGTTATGGCTTTGAAGAGAAACATAAACAGAATCTGTTAATGCTTAGGTGCATTGAAGCAATATACAGCCGATACTGTTTTTCTTTGTCTTTATGCTCCTAACCTCATTATTCAAAGCTTTTAAAGTCACGTTCTGTTTGCGTTAGGGATTATAAGCATAAACTGTTTTTTTTCTGTGTAATTTATGTTGTAACCTCAGTAGCAGCCTGCATATTTCCATATTTACAACAACAGCTAAGATTGTTTAAGTAACCGTTATCTGTATTTAGTTGGAATAGTAAGTTGACATACTGATCCAGATACATTGTTTTGTTAAGCCACTGCTGCCTCTCTTCCCTACTCTCCCTGTTTCTATCTGCTAAAGCCCACTGTGTGTATTCCTCTTCCACTGCTCAACTAATTTTTGTGTTGTTCCACTCTTCTCCCTACAGTTGTTCGTGCTGTGTTCAACCCTCTGAGTACATCCTACCCTATTCCGCTACATTCAAAGAAACCTCCCCCTATAAGGACATCCAAAGCGGGATGCCTGAGGAGCTTGCAAAAGATAGCCTCCCACAAGAAATACTTGGTGTATGCACTGCAATTTATCAGTGTACCTGCTTTTAGTGCTCACACTACGGTAGTGTCTGTGCTTTGCCCCACACTTGCTAAGCAGCCTACAGCAGTTCTTTTCATTTTCCCTTAATTCCTCTTTTTACCCACTAAACTGTAATTCATATGTTTTTCCACTAGGTGGCACTGCTTAACCACTTATAGTGTAAAAGTCATTTTTTAAACATATTTCTGTTCTCTCCCAAGCAGTCTCCCACTCTCATAAGCTACTTACCTTGCCAGCCTGCTTTGACTAGAGACTTATTTTATTTCCTTTTTCTTCCCACACTCCTCAGCCTAGACTCACCTCATCTGTTCCTGTAGTTCCCCTAAGCTCCCACATTCCAGCTACAGTTGGCTGATTAGTTTTCACCAGCCACCTTCTCACCAGCCCTTGCCGCTCCGTTCGCCCTTCGGGCTCACTCTGCTCCCCTACCCTGCCCCCAATTCCCACCCGGCCCCATTACTCCTACTTTTATTTCAACTCCTAACCCCTCCCTCTCTCACCCAACCAATCATCTCCACACTTTAACCCCTCCCCTTTGTATTTCCACCTACCAATCACAACTACTCCAATCCCTCCCTTCAAAGTCTTTATACACATCTACATCCACTCCTACTATACACATATAAAATCTCCCTAACTCCTTATATTCTGCTAATATACACATACACCCTCTACCATGCCATGTCTTCTGCCTCAAACCCTTCTCGTCCCATCCATCAGCATATTATTCTTACTCCCTTTATACCACGCTACCTCCTACTCCTATAACCAACTCCCCCCTCCTTCCTGTCCTACACCCCTATTTCCAACCTCCACCCTCATCCCACAAAAACACACATCAACATGTACTCCTCTTTAGTTCAACTCAACCCACTCTACTACTTCAGAATAAAAATCCCCACCCCATCAATAAAATATCAGATACCTAAACTAATACTTTTCTCACCACAACAATTAAAGACCAAATTAAAACTACTATTACCTTTCCTCAACTATCTCTGCTAAGCAGGGGACATACACCCAAAGCCTAGACCAAATATTTCCTCTAGTCCCAATCTCCCTGTCACAAGCAATACAACTAACCGTAAATACCTCAAACTCCACCATCAATGCCCAGAGTCTAAGAAATAAAGTAGCCTACTTTCATGCATGGCTAAACTACAACCTACCTGACATTGTAGCCATTTCAGAAACCTGGCTAAAACCCCATATCTCCGAGTCTGAAATCCTTCCCCCTGGATTCCAAGCCGTCAGACATAACCGCTTAAACAGAAAAGGTGATGGGGTAGACTTAATCTACTCTAACCTACTATCCATCACTCCCTACCCTAATCCTATTCCTCCATTCAGTAATGCAGAACTAGTAATAGGCCTACTAAAAACGAATAACCATAAAAGCAGTTGTATCATGGCCCTCTACATCCCCCCTGGCAATAATACCACAACACTTGAAGAAATTCTTCTATGGACCTCAACCAATATTAAGCTAGAGACCTTCATACTAGGAAATGTAAACATAGATTGGAATAAAATCAACAACTCTAATCCCACCATATCCATCAATCTATTTAACTAACTAACTCCATTACTAGACCCAACAACAAAAAAAAAAAACAGGTACCACACTAGACGGGATCCTAGTCACCCATCCTAATAAAGTCTTAAACTCGGGCATCCTACCTGACTGTATAGGGGACCATCTGCCAGCTTTCATTTACTGAGCAACCCGCTCCTCTCCTCACCTACACCAATATATTCACACATGTAACCTTACAAACTTGAACCCCACAACATTCTCTAACTCCCTAAAACAAACTGGAACTCTTTAAAAGCTCTTCCTCTAGACAATACCATAGAATTTTACAACTCAACCTTTTTAACTGCCCTCAACTCCCTAGCTCCACCAAGAACAAAAAGAATAAAAACCAATACCGCCCCATGGCTAACCGATACCAAAAGGACTCATGCAACAAAGAGATAAATCCGAGAAAACATACCATCAAAACAAGCAGCCAGAAACTCTTCTTAAATATAGACAACTCCACAATCTTGTTAAAAAAACAAATTATCAGAGACAAAAAGTCCTACTATATCAAACCCCAGTCTAACCACTTAGAAAACCCCAACATTTCTGGAATTCCATTAATCCACTTCTCAAGCCAGGTACCAAAAACAACACCTGCCCTGACACCAGCAAGTCTGACCCTGAAATAGCCTCTCTGTTCAACTCCTTCTTTACCAACTCCATAGCAGAACTGATAACCAGTACAAACAGCAAACCTCGGTTTTGGAAGCAAGATGTAGTCAATGCCAATGAGGAGATGAAAAAGCAGAGACCAATTAGAGTTCAAAAATCACCGCAAGGCAAACTTTAACCAAACGAAAAGCCACCACACGTTCCACTACGAAAGATTCATTATTATTGACCTAGGTTTCGTTCCTACGAACTTCTTCAGAATACATACAACTGTTTCAACACCAGGTTTAAATATTATTTAATATATTGATTAATTATTTAATTAGTGTCAACAATTATATCTGATTGTTTCTTAAAAGGGAAACATCCCATTTTCAAACAGTTCATGTATTTGAAGCATAAGAAGCTGTACTTGATGTTGAATACACCTAAAAAAAATATATATATATATATATATATATATATATATATATATATATATCCTATTCTGTAACCACAAAAATAGCCTATACTTAAAACACACTAATAAATGCAATATAACTAAAATATGTATACATAATAAAACATCATGTTATACAAATTATCATAAAAACATACCCTACATTGCAATATCACTATATTATTAACATGCGGTATGTCCTACTAAAGTTGTAAAGTACAACAATTTTAAATGACAAACACTATACTTGGAATCATAATAATATATAATAATACCCCAACCCACAATGTATTATATTTTGTTATTTGGGAATGTTGTATTATTGTAAAAATATATTATATGTAAAATATACATGTATTTCATGTGCTGATAACTAGTAACTTGCCTAAAAAAAATATAAAATAAATTTATATACATTCCATATATGTAACCCACCATTATATCCATAAGTACTAATATAATATTTAATGTTTCCATAAAACACTTGTAATATATGTAAATAAATATAATGTTTAAATTAAACCACATATATTTCATTTCCCATTAATTCTATTCAGTCTCAATAATGGCATAATAGTTGAATATTCATTCATACCAGGTGGAATGTATGAATTCAAACGTATTTGCCATTTTAATTCTTCCATGTCTAAATGATATATAACTGTTTTCCCTTGTAGATCATATTTAATTTGATTAATAACAAAAAATTTAAATTTATGATCT
Organism: Protopterus annectens; assembly: GCF_019279795.1. Lineage (NCBI taxonomy): Eukaryota > Metazoa > Chordata > Ceratodontiformes > Protopteridae > Protopterus > Protopterus annectens. Next base: position 56,371,755 of record NC_056747.1, on the reverse strand, counting down.
ATGTTTTCAATAACATGCCTAGCTAAGGCATTAGTACTTTTGTGATGTTGTATATCTAAAAGATGTTCCTTAATGCGTTCTCTAAATTGCCTTTTCGTTTTCCCTATATAAAAGGCTTTACATTGTTGGCACAAAGCCATATATACTACATTTGATGTTAAACAATTATAATGTCCGTATATCTTAATTTTACAACCATTAATCATTATTTCAGTGCCAGAACAATGTATATAACTACATACAGTACATGTTCCACATTTGAAATTTCCTTTAATCCTGTTGCTATAATTATTAATAGCTCCCTTGTTCTCAAATATATTTTTAAATGATGGACTTTTCCTATACACAAATTTTATTGAACCCTGAAAAAGTTGCCTCCAAATTTTTTCATTCATGAAACAATTCCAATTTTTCCTGATTATTACTTCTATATCCTTAAAGGAATCATTGTAAGTTGTAATATATAATGGAACATTGTTACAAAAATTTTCAACCCTTACTGTACCATTCAATTTAGTTTGATGCAAAGAAAACCAGATTTCAATATTGCAGTATATATTCCATTTTTTCTCTTATTTTTCACTTCATTGTATACATTTACACAAAATTGTTCTGGATATCCTCTATTCATAAAAAGTTGCATGATATATTCAAGCTCATCTATAAAGTCTTGTTCTTCACTTACCATTCTGGCCGCCCTGACCATCTGCCCTTTAATAATCGCTTTTTTCTGATGGTCAGGGTGCCAACTGTTAAAATGCAAATATGCATTTGAGAAAGTTGACTTTCTATGAATTTGTGTTTTTAAAGTATTTATTTCTCTATTATATACAATGTCTACATCCAAATAAGTAATTTTTTCTTTATGAACATGGTAAGTGAATTTTAAAAATTTCACTGTAGTGTTTATATATTCCAAAAAAGTTTTTAATATATCCTGTTCATGATCCCAAATGATAAAAATATCATCTAAATATCTGGTGTACATCTTAATATGTTTGAAAAATTCAGATTGAAACAAGTAATTATGTTCCCAATAGCTCATTATAAGATTTGCATACATGGGGGCACATGGTGCCCCATGGCTACCCCATTAATTTGCTGATAATAACTTCCTTCAAAAAAAATGAAATTGTTGTTTAAAACAATATCCATCAAGTTAATTAATGTATTAATTTGTTCTTGTTCATATAAATATCTCCGAGTCTGAAATCCTTCCCCCTGGATTCCAAGCCCTCAGACATAACCACTTAAACAGAAAAGGTGATGAGGTAGACTTAATCTACTCTAACCTACTATCCATCACTCCCTACCCTAATCCTATTCCTCCATTCAGTAATGCAGAACTAGTAATAGGCCTACTAAAAACGAATAACCATAAAAGCAGTTGTATCATGGCCCTCTACATCCCCCCTGGCAATAATACCACAACACTTGAAGAAATTCTTCTATGGACCTCAACCAATATTAAGCTAGAGACCTTCATACTAGGCAATGTAAACATAGATTGGAATAAAATCAACAACTCTAATCCCACCATATCCATCAATCTATTTAACTAACTAACTCCATTACCAGACCCAACAACAACAAAAAAAAACAGGTACCACACTAGACGGGATCCTAGTCACCCATCCTAATAAAGTCTTAAACTCGGGCATCCTACCTGACTGTATAGGGGACCATCTGCCAGCTTTCATTCACTGAGCAACCCGCTCCTCTCCTCACCTACACCAATATATTCACACATGTAACCTTACAAACTTGAACCCCACAACATTCTCTAACTCCCTAAAACAAACTGGAACTCTTTAAAAGCTCTTCCTCTAGACAATACCATAGAATTTTACAACTCAACCTTCTTAACTGCCCTCAACTCCCTAGCTCCACCAAGAACAAAAAGAATAAAAACCAATACCGCCCCATGGCTAACCGATACCAAAAGGACTCATGCAACAAAGAGATAAATCCGAGAAAACATACCATCAAAACAAGCAGCCAGAAACTCTTCTCAAATATAGACAACTCCACAATCTTGTTAAAAAACAAATTATCAGAGACAAAAAGTCCTACTATATCAAACCCCAGTCTAACCACTTAGAAAACCCCAACATTTCTGGAATTCCATTAATCCACTTCTCAAGCCAGGTACCAAAAACAACCCCTGCCCTGACACCAGCAAATCTGACCCTGAAATAGCCTCTCTATTCAACTCCTTCTTTACCAACTCCATAGCAGAACTGACCAAGACCTTCCCTAACAACAACCCTTCTGCTCAACCAATCCAATCTTCCTCAGCCCCTACACCACCCACTCCCCCAATCCTCCCCCAGTATTTGAACTTAAACCCATCTCAACCTCCAACTTAAAAAAATTACTCTCTAAACTAAAACTATGTTCCAGTGCACCTGACAATATCCCATCTTCCTTCCTAAAAATCGCCGCAGATGGAATTGCTCTCCCCATTAGCATCTTGATCAATAGAGCCGTACAGGAATCTTATGTGCCCAAATTAAGACACGCAGCCTTTATTCTACCTCTCCATAAAGGAGACAAAAATAATAGTATCTATAACTACCGCCCAATAGCTATCGTCTCCCCATTCTCAAAACTTCTGGAAAAATGCATCCACCTTCAGCTTATGCCATTCCTAACCAATCACCATCTAATCATTCCAACCCAACACGGTTTCCAACCTGGCCATAGTACTATCACTGCCCTTCTCTCCTTCTTAGACACAACAAATCTTGCCCGTGATTCTGGAAACATAGTATCAACAGTTCTACTAGATCTGTCCAAGGCATTCAATACCATCTCCCACACCCATCTCCTGAACCATCTCTCTAACCTTAACCTCTCTCAGAATACCTTATTCTGGTTCTCAAGCTACCTCTCTGACAAATCGTAAGCTGTGAAATGGGGAAAAGGCACCTCAACCTTCCTTCCTACCCCCACTGGGGTACCCCCGGGATCCATACTTGGTTCAATGCTGTTGATTTCCACACAGCCATACCCAACACCAAAATTGTACAATATGCAGATGACTCAACTTTAGTCTGCTCTGCCTCTAACCTTTCAGAGCTCCAAACAATGACCCAAACTGCCTTCTCCACCACTGAGAACTGGATGCTCCAAAACCACCTCTTTCTAAATGCCAACAAATCCAAAATACTATTATTCTCTCCTTCAAAAGCCTTCCCTCTTGATAAGAACTCATTCAAAATTATTAGCCAAAACAACTCTACTATAGAGGTTTGTTCCCTTCGCTAAACTACTCGGGGTTACTATTGACGAACACCTAAAATTCGATACTCACATCCTGCAAAACATTAAGAAAACCCATATAAAACTTGGTATGCCATACATAAACATCCACCTTCTCTCTCCTTCCACGAGACAAACTCTCGCCACTACCTATCTACTCCCCTCACTAATGTATGATGCTCCTCTACTAACAAACATATCTGCCTCTCTCTCCTCCAAACTGGAAGTCTCTTATAATAAAATCTCAAAATGTGCCACCAAAGCCAAATACTCCTCCCATCATTGCGCTGCCCTTCATTTGTTAAATTGGCTTGAACTCACCAACCATCTAGACCATCTCCAAATTACTATGGCCCACAGACTAATTTTCCAACCTACTAAATGCCCAGCACTAACCAACATCCTACAGCCATACAGCCCACATAAAACTCTAAGATCCACTCACCAAAACCTAATCACTGTCTGCAAACCCAACCGTCCTGCTGGTCAGCTTCTATTCTCTTTTTCCGTAACTAAAAAATGGAATTCTCTTCCTTCCTCACTAAGGACTTGTGAAGACTTTGAAAACTTTAAAACTCAGCTACATTCCTATGTTTCCTCTAATAGGAAATGCAACTGCACTCGCCCCACATAGCCCACTAATCACCCCACTCCATCCTGAATGACTAAACTCCTGACTAACTCTGAGTACAAGCTAACCTAAGTTAAATGTACATATTGTAAATAGCACATAAATGTATGTATTGTAAATAGTATATAAATGTAAATATTGTAAATAGCATATTTCAGCTTTTCTTTCTTCTTCAGTTAAGTCATTACTCTCACTTTCAATGAAGTCACACATGCCATCTTAAATATTTAGATACTGTGTAACCAAAGAATTATTCCTGTTCTGTAACATGAAATGTAATTGTAATTGTAAATGTGTCTTCTTTACTATGATTGCATCTGTAACTAAGCTATGTAATGTGGAGCTTTTCTCCCTGAGCCTCCACTGAAAATGGGCTCCCTGAGCCTAGTGGATCTCCCTGGTCATCAAAATGGAAATAATTAAAATAAATAAATAATACTGATATCTAGGAGAAAGGGACGTCTGGTGACAGACCTCACATCTGGTGATGATAATACTGATATCTAGGAGAAAGGGACGTCTGGTGACAGACCTCACATCCGGTGATGATAATACTGATATCTAGGAGAAAGGGACGTCTGGTGACAGACCTCACATCCGGTGATGATAATACTGATATCTAGGAGAAAGGGACGTCTGGTGACAGACCTCACATCCGGTGATGATAATACTGATATCTAGGAGAAAGGGACGTCTGGTGACAGACCTTACATCTGGTGATGGTAATACTGATATCTAGGAGAAAGGGACGTCTGGTGACAGACCTCACATCCGGTGATGGTAATACTGATATCTAGGAGAAAGGGACGTCTGGTGACAGACCTCACATCCGGTGATGATAATACTAATATCTAGGAGAAAGGGACATCTGGTGACAGACCTTACATCTGGTGATGGTAATACTGATATCTAGGAGAAAGGGACGTCTGGTGACAGACCTCACATCCGGTGATGATAATACTGATATCTAGGAGAAAGGGTCGTCTGGTGACAGACCTCACATCCGATGATGATGATACTCATATCTAGGAGAAAGGGACGTCTGGTGACAGACCTCACATCCGATGATGATGATACTGATATCTAGGAGAAAGGGACGTCTGGTGACAGACCTCACATCCGGTGATGGTAATACTGATATCTAGGAGAAAGGGACATCTGGTGACAGACCTTACATCCGGTGATGATAATACTGATATCTAGGAGAAAGGGACATCTGGTGACAGACCTCACATCCGGTGATGATAATACTGATATCTAGGAGAAAGAGACGTCTGGTGACAGACCTCACATCCGGTGATGATAATACTGATATCTAGGAGAAAGGGACGTCTGGTGACAGACCTTACATCCGGTGATGATAATACTGATATCTAGGAGAAAGGGACATCTGGTGACAGACCTTACATCCGGTGATGATAATACTGATATCTAGGAGAAAGGGACATCTGGTGACAGACCTCACATCCGGTGATGTTAATACTGATATCTAGGAGAAAGGGACGTCAGGTGACAGACCTCACACCCAGTGATGATAATACAGATATCTAGGAGAAAGGGACGTCTGGTGACAGACCTCACATCCGGTGATGATAATACTGATATCTAGGAGAAAGGGACGTCTGGTGACAGACCTCACATCTGGTGATGATAATACTGATATCTAGGAGAAAGGGACATTTGGTGACAGACCTCACATCCGGTGATGGTAATACTGATATCTAGGAGAAAGGGACGTCTGGTGACAGACCTCACATCCGGTGATGGTAATACTGATATCTAGGAGAAAGGGACATCTGGTGACAGACCTCACATCCGATGATGATAATACTGATATTGAGGAGAAAGGGACATCTGGTGACAGACCTCACATCCGGTGATGATAATACTGATATCTAGGAGAAACGGACGTCTGGTGACAGACCTCACATCCGGTGATGATAATACTGATATCTAGGAGAAAGGGACGTCTGGTGACAGACCTCACATCCGGTGATGATAATACTGATATCTAGGAAAAAGGGACGTCTGGTGACAGACCTCACATCCGGTGATGGTAATACTGATATCTAGGAGAAAGGGACATCTGGTGACAGACCTCACATCCGGTGAGGATAATACTGATATCTAGGAGAAAGGAACGTCTGGTGACAGACCTCACATCCGGTGGTGATAATACTGATATCTAGGAGAAAGGGACGTCTGGTGACAGACCTCACATCTGGTGGTGATAATACTGAAATCTAGGAGAAAGGGACGTCTGGTGACAGACCTCACATCCGGTGATGATAATACTGATATCTAGGAGAAAGGGACGTCTGGTGACAGACCTCACATCCGGTGATGATAATACTGATATGTAGGAGAAAGGGACGTCTGGTGGCAGACCTCACATCCGATGATGATAATACTGATATCTAGGAGAAAGAGACGTCTGGTGACAGACCTTACATCCAGTGATGGTAATACTGATATCTAACAGAAAGGGACGTCTGGTGACAGACCTTACATCCGGTGATGGTAATACTGATATCTAGGAGAAAGGGACGTCTGGTGACAGACCTCACATCCGGTGATGATAATACTGATATCTAGGAGAAAGGGACGTCTGGTGACAGACCTCACATCCGGTGATGATAATACTGATATCTAGGAGAAAGGGACGTCTGGTGACAGACCTCACATCTGGTGATGGTAATACTGATATCTAGGAGAAAGGGACGTCTGGTGACAGACCTCACATCCGGTGATGATAATATTGATATCTAGGAGAAAGGGACATCTGGTGACAGACCTTACATCTGGTGATTGTAATACTGATATCTAGGAGAAAGGGACGTCTGGTGACAGACCTCACATCCGGTGATGATAATACTGATATCTAGGAGAAAGGGTCATCTGGTGACAGACCTCACATCCGATGATGATGATACTGATATCTAGGAGAAAGGGACGTCTGGTGACAGACCTTACATCTGGTGATGGTAATACTGATATCTAGGAGAAAGGGACGTCTGGTGACAGACCTCACATCCGATGATGATAATACTGATATCTAGGAGAAAGGGACGTCTGGTGACAGACCTCACATCCGGTGATGATAATACTGATATCTAGGAGAAAGGGACATCTGGTGACAGACCTTACATCTGGTGATGGTAATACTGATATCTAGGAGAAAGGGACGTCTGGTGACAGACCTCACATCCGGTGATGATAATACTGATATCTAGGAGAAAGGGTCGTCTGGTGACAGACCTCACATCCGATGATGATGATACTGATATCTAGGAGAAAGGGACGTCTGGTGACAGACCTCACATCCGATGATGATGATACTGATATCTAGGAGAAAGGGACGTCTGGTGACAGACCTCACATCCGGTGATGGTAATACTGATATCTAGGAGAAAGGGACATCTGGTGACAGACCTTACATCCGGTGATGATAATACTGATATCTAGGAGAAAGGGACATCTGGTGACAGACCTCACATCCGGTGATGATAATACTGATATCTAGGAGAAAGAGACGTCTGGTGACAGACCTCACATCCGGTGATGATAATACTGATATCTAGGAGAAAGGGACGTCTGGTGACAGACCTTACATCCGGTGATGATAATACTGATATCTAGGAGAAAGGGACATCTGGTGACAGACCTTACATCCGGTGATGATAATACTGATATCTAGGAGAAAGGGACATCTGGTGACAGACCTCACATCCGGTGATGTTAATACTGATATCTAGGAGAAAGGGACGTCAGGTGACAGACCTCACACCCAGTGATGATAATACAGATATCTAGGAGAAAGGGACGTCTGGTGACAGACCTCACATCCGGTGATGATAATACTGATATCTAGGAGAAAGGGACGTCTGGTGACAGACCTCACATCTGGTGATGATAATACTGATATCTAGGAGAAAGGGACATTTGGTGACAGACCTCACATCCGGTGATGGTAATACTGATATCTAGGAGAAAGGGACGTCTGGTGACAGACCTCACATCTGGTGATGGTAATACTGATATCTAGGAGAAAGGGACATCTGGTGACAGACCTCACATCCGATGATGATAATACTGATATTGAGGAGAAAGGGACATCTGGTGACAGACCTCACATCCGGTGATGATAATACTGATATCTAGGAGAAACGGACGTCTGGTGACAGACCTCACATCCGGTGATGATAATACTGATATCTAGGAGAAAGGGACGTCTGGTGACAGACCTCACATCCGGTGATGATAATACTGATATCTAGGAAAAAGGGACGTCTGGTGACAGACCTCACATCCGGTGATGGTAATACTGATATCTAGGAGAAAGGGACATCTGGTGACAGACCTCACATCCGGTGAGGATAATACTGATATCTAGGAGAAAGGAACGTCTGGTGACAGACCTCACATCCGGTGGTGATAATACTGATATCTAGGAGAAAGGGACGTCTGGTGACAGACCTCACATCTGGTGGTGATAATACTGATATCTAGGAGAAAGGGACGTCTGGTGACAGACCTCACATCCGGTGATGATAATACTGATATCTAGGAGAAAGGGACGTCTGGTGACAGACCTCACATCCGGTGATGATAATACTGATATGTAGGAGAAAGGGACGTCTGGTGGCAGACCTCACATCCGATGATGATAATACTGATATCTAGGAGAAAGAGACGTCTGGTGACAGACCTTACATCCAGTGATGGTAATACTGATATCTAACAGAAAGGGACGTCTGATGACAGACCTTACATCCGGTGATGGTAATACTGATATCTAGGAGAAAGGGACGTCTGGTGACAGACCTCACATCCGGTGATGATAATACTGATATCTAGGAGAAAGGGACGTCTGGTGACAGACCTCACATCCGGTGATGATAATACTGATATCTAGGAGAAAGGGACGTCTGGTGACAGACCTCACATCTGGTGATGATAATACTGATATCTAGGAGAAAGGGATGTCTGGTGACAGACCTCACATCCGGTGATGATAATACTGATATCTAGGAGAAAGGGATGTCTGGTGACAGACCTCACATCCGGTGATGGTAATACTGATATCTAGGAGAAAGGGACGTCTGGTGACAGACCTCACATCCGGTGATGATAATACTGATATCTAGGAGAAAGGGACATCTGGTGACAGACCTTACATCTGGTGATGGTAATACTGATATCTAGGAGAAAGGGACGTCTGGTGACAGACCTCACATCCGGTGTTGATAATACTGATATCTAGGAGAAAGGGACGTCTGGTGACAGACCTCACATCCGATGATGATGATACTGATATCTAGGAGAAAGGGACGTCTGGTGACAGACCTCACATCCGGTGATGGTAATACTGATATCTAGGAGAAAGGGACATCTGGTGACAGACCTTACATCCGGTGATGATAATACTGATATCTAGGAGAAAGGGACATCTGCTGACAGACCTCACATCCGGTGATGATAATACTGATATCTAGGAGAAAGGGACGTCTGGTGACAGACCTCACATCCGGTGATGATAATACTGATATCTAGGAGAAAGGGACGTCTGGTGACAGACCTTACATCCGGTGATGATAATACTGATATCTAGGAGAAAGGGACATCTGGTGACAGACCTCACATCCGCTGATGATAATACTGATATCTAGGAGAAAGGGACATCTGGTGACAGACCCCACATCCGGTGATGATAATAATGATATCTAGGAGAAAGGGACGTCTGGTGACAGACCTCACATCCGGTGATGGTAATACTGATATCTAGGAGAAAGGGACGTCTGGTGACAGACCTCACATCCGGTGATGGTAATACTGATATCTAGGAGAAAGGGACGTCTGGTGACAGACCTCACATCCGGTGACGGTAATACTGATATCTAGGAGAAAGGGACATCTGGTGAGAGACCTCACATCAGGTGATGATAATACTGATATCTAGGAGAAAGGGACCTCTGGTGACAGACCTCACATCCAGTGATGATAATACTGATATCTAGGAGAAAGGGATGTCTCGTGACAGACCTTACATCCGGTGATGGTAATACTGATATCTAGGAGAACGGGATGTCTGGTGACAGACCTTACATCCGGTGATGGTAATACTGATATCTAGGAGAAAGGGACGTCTGATGACAGACCTTACATCCGGTGATGGTAATACTGATATCTAGGAGAAAGGGACGTCTGGTGACAGACCTTACATCCGGTGGTGGTAATACTGATATCTAGGAGAAAGGGACGTCTGGTGACAGACCATACATCCGGTGGTGGTAATACTGATATCTAGGAGAAAGGGACGTCTGGTGACAGACCTTACATCCGGTGATGGTAATACTGATATCTAGGAGAAAGGGACGTCTGGTGACAGACCTTACATCCGGTGATGGTAATACAGATATCTAGGAGAAAGGGACGTCTGGTGACAGACTTCACATCCGGTGATGGTAATACTGATATCTAGGAGAAAGGGGACGTCTGGTGACAGACCTCACATCCGGTGATGGTAATACTGATATCTAGGAGAAAGGGACGTCTGGTGACAGACCTCACATCCAGTGATGGTAATACTGATATCTAGGAGAAAGGGACATCTGGTGACAGACCTCACATCAGGTGATGGTAATACTGATGTCTAGGAGAAAAGAACGTCTGGTGACAGACCTCACATCCGGTGATGATAATACTGATATCTAGGAGAAAGGGACGTCTGGTGACAGACCTCACATCCGGTGATGGTAATACTGATATCTAGGAGAAAGGGACGTCTGGTGACAGACCTCACATCCGGAGATGATAATACTGATATCTAGGAGAAAGGGACGTCTGGTGACAGACCTCACATCCGGTGATGATAATACTGATATCGAGGAGAAGGGGACATCTGGTGACAGACCTCACATCCGGTGATGGTAATACTGATATCTAGGAGAAAGGGACGTCTGGTGACAGATCTCACATCCGGTGATGGTAAAACTGATATCTAGGAGAAAGGGACGTCTGGTGACAGACCTCACATCCGGTGATGGTAATACTGATATCTAGGAGAAAGGGACGTCTGGTGTCAGACCTTACATCCGGTGATGGTAATACTGATATCTAGGAGAAAGGGACGTCTGGTGACAGACCTTACATCTGGTGATGATAATACTGATATCTAGGAGAAAGGGACGTCTGTTGACAGACCTCACATCCGGTGATGGTAATACTGATATCTAGGAGAAAGGGACGTCTGTTGACAGACTTCACATCCGGTGATGGTAATACTGATATCTAGGAGAAAGGGGCGTCTGGTGACAGACCTCACATCCGGTGATGGTAATACTGATAGCTAGGAGAAAGGGACGTCTGGTGACAGACCTCACATCCGGTGATGATAATACTGACATCTAGGAGAAAGGGACGTCTGGTGACAGACCTCACATCCGGTGATGATAATACTGATATCTAGGAGAAAGGGACGTCTGGTGACAGACCTCACATCCGGTGATGATAATACTAATATCTAAGAGAAAGGGAGGTCTGGTGACAGACCTCAAATCCGGTGATGGTAATACTGATATCTAGGAGAAAGGGACGTCTCGTGACAGACCTCACATCCGGTGGTGATAATAATGATATCTAGGAGAAAGGGACGTCTGGTGACAGACCTCACATCCGGTGGTGATAATACTGATATCTAGGAGAAAGGGACGTCTGGTGACAGACCTCACATCCGGTGATGATAATTCTGATATGTAGGAGAAAGGGACGTCTGGTGACAGACCTCACATCCGGTGATGATAATACTGATATCTAGGAGAAAGGGACGTCTTGTGACAGACCGTACATCCGGTAATGGTAATACTGATATCTACCAGAAAGGGACGTCTTGTGACAGACCTCACATCTGGTGATGGTAATACTGATATCTAGGAGAAAGGGACGTCTGGTGACAGACCTCACATCCGGTGATGGTAATACTGATATCTAGGAGAAAGGGACATCTGGTGACAGACCTTACATCTGGTGATGATAATACTGATATCTAGGAGAAAGGGACGTCTGGTGACAGCCCTCACATCCGGTGATGGTAATACTGATATCTCGGAGAAAGGGACGTCTGGTGACAGACCTCACATCTGGTGATGGTAATACTGATATCGAGGAGAAAGGGGTGTCTGGTGACAGACCTTACATCCGGTGATGATAATACTGATATGTAGGAGAAAGGGACGTCTGGTGGCAGACCTCACATCCGATGATGATAATACTGATATGTAGGAGAAAGGGACGTCTAGTGACAGACCTCACATCAGGTGATGATAATACTGATATCTAGGAGAAAGAGACGTCTGGTGACAGACCTTACATCCAGTGATGGTAATACTGATATCTAACAGAAAGGGACGTCTGGTGACAGACCTTACATCCGGTGATGGTAAAACTGATATCTGGGAGAAAGGGACGTCTGGTGACAGACCTCACATCCGGTGATGATAATACTGATATCTAGGAGAAAGGGACGTCTGGTGACAGACCTCACATCCGGTGATGATAATACTGATATCTAGGAGAAAGGGACGTCTGGTGACAGACCTCACATCTAGTGATGGTAATACTGATATCTAGGAGAAAGGGACATCTGGTGACAGACCTCACATCCGATGATGATAATACTGATATTGAGGAGAAAGGGACATCTGGTGACAGACCTCACATCCGGTGATGATAATACTGATATCTAGGAGAAAGGGACGTCTGGTGACAGACCTCATATCCGGTGATGATAATACTGATATCTAGGAGAAAGGAACGTCTGGTGACAGACCTCACATCGGGTGGTGATAATACTGATATCTAGGAGAAAGGGACGTCTGGTGACAGACCTCACATCTGGTGGTGATAATACTGATATCTAGGAGAAAGGGACGTCTGGTGACAGACCTCACATCCGGTGATGATAATACTGACATCTAGGAGAAAGGGACGTCTGGTGACAGACCTCACATCCGGTGATGATAATACTGATATGTAGGAGAAAGGGACGTCTGGTGCCAGACCTCACATCCGATGATGATAATACTGATATGTAGGAGAAAGGGACGTCTGGTGACAGACCTCACATCAGGTGATGATAATACTGATATCTAGGAGAAAGGGACGTCTGGTGACAGACCTTACATCCAGTGATGGTAATACTGATATCTAGGAGAAAGAGACGTCTGGTGACAGACCTTACATCCAGTGATGGTAATACTGATATCTAACAGAAAGGGACGTCTGGTGACAGACCTTACATCCGGTGATGGTAATACTGATATCTAGGAGAAAGGGACGTCTGGTGACAGACCTCACATCCGGTGATGATAATACTGATATCTAGGAGAAAGGGACGTCTGGTGACAGACCTCACACCCGGTGATGATAATACTGATATCTAGGAAAAAGGGACGTCTGGTGACAGACCTCACATCCGGTGATGGTAATACTGATATCTAAGAGAAAGGGACGTCTGGTGACAGACCTCACATCTGGTGATGATAATACTGATATCTAGGAGAATGGGACATCTGGTGACAGACCTCACATCCGGTGATGATAATACTGATATTTAGGAGAAAGGGACATCTGGTGACAGACCTCACATCCGCTGATGATAATACTGATATCTAGGAGAAAGGGACATCTGGTGACAGACCTCACATCCGGTGATGATAATACTGATATCTAGGAGAAAGGGATGTCTGGTGACAGACCTCACATCCGGTGATGGTAATACTGATATCTAGGAGAAAGGGACGTCTGATGACAGACCTCACATCCGGTGATGGTAATACTGATATCTAGGAGAAAGGGACGTCTGGTGACAGACCTTACATCCGGTGACGGTAATACTGATATCTAGGAGAAAGGGACATCTAGTGAGAGACCTCACATCAGGTGATGATAATACTGATATCTAGGAGAAAGGGACCTCTGGTGACAGACCTCACATCCGGTGATGATAATACTGATATCTAGGAGAAAGGGATGTCTCGTGACAGACCTTACATCCGGTGATGGTAATACTGATATCTAGGAGAAAGGGATGTCTGCTGACAGACCTTACATCCGGTGATGGTAATACTGATATCTAGGAGAAAGGGACGTCTGATGACAGACCTTACATCCGGTGATGGTAATACTGATATCTAGGAGAAATGGACGTCTGGTGACAGACCTTACATCCGGTGGTGGTAATACTGATATCTAGGAAAAAGGGACGTCTGGTGACAGACCATACATCCGGTGGTGGTAATACTGATATCTAGGAGAAAGGGACGTCTGGTGACAGACCTTACATCCGGTGATGGTAATACTGATATCTAGGAGAAAGGGACGTCTGGTGACAGACCTTACATCCGGTGATGGTAATACTGATATCTAGGAGAAAGGGACGTCTGGTGACAGACTTCACATCCGGTGATGGTAATACTGATATCTAGGAGAAAGGGGACGTCTGGTGACAGACCTTACATCCGGTGATGGTAATACTGATATCTAGGAGAAAGGGACGTCTGTTGACAGACTTCACATCCGGTGATGGTAATACTGATATCTAGGAGAAAGGGGCGTCTGGTGACAGACCTCACATCCGGTGATGGTAATACTGATATCTAGGAGAAAGGGACGTCTGGTGACAGACCTCACATCCGGTGATGATAATACTGACATCTAGGAGAAAGGGACGTCTGGTGACAGACCTCACATCCGGTGATGATAATACTGATATCTAGGAGAAAGGGACGTCTGGTGACAGACCTCACATCCGGTGATGATAATACTGATATCTAGGAGAAAGGGACGTCTGGTGACAGACCTCACATCCGGTGATGATAATACTAATATCTAGGAGAAAGGGAGGTCTGGTGACAGACCTCACATCCGGTGATGGTAATACTGATATCTAGGAGAAAGGGACGTTTCGTGACAGACCTCACATCCAGTGGTGATAATACTGATATCTAGGAGAAAGGGACGTCTGGTGACAGACCTCACATCCGGTGGTGATAATACTGATATCTAGGAGAAAGGGACGTCTGGTGACAGACCTCACATCCGGTGATGGTAATTCTGATATGTAGGAGAAAGGGACGTCTGGTGACAGACCTCACATCCGGTGATGATAATACTGATATCTAGGAGAAAGGGACGTCTTGTGACAGACCGTACATCCGGTAATGGTAATACTGATATCTACCAGAAAGGGACGTCTTGTGACAGACCTCACATCTGGTGATGGTAATACTGATATCAAGGAGAAAGGGACGTTTGGTGACAGACGTCACATCCGGTGATGGTAATACTGATATCTAGGAGAAAGGGACATCTGGTGACAGACCTTACATCTAGTGATGATAATACTGATATCTAGGAGAAAGGGACGTCTGGTGACAGCCCTCACATCCGGTGATGGTAATACTGATATCTCGGAGAAAGGGACGTCTGGTGACAGACCTCACATCTGGTGATGGTAATACTGATATCTAGGAGAAAGGGATGTCTGGTGACAGACCTTACATCCGGTGATGATAATACTGATATGTAGGAGAAAGAGACGTCTGGTGACAGACCTTACATCCGGTGATGGTAATACTGATATCAAGGAGAAAGGGACGTCTGGTGACTGACCTCACATCCGGTGGTGATAATACTGATATCTAGGAGAAAGGAACATCTGGTGACAGACCTCGCATCCGGTGATAATAATACTGATATCTAAGAGAAAGGAACGTCTGGTGACAGACTTCACATCCGGTGATGATAATACTGAAATCTAGGAGAAAGGGACATCTGGTGACAGACCTTACATCCAGTGATGATAATACTGATATCTAGGAGAAAGGGACGTTTGGTGACAGACCTCACATCCGGTGATGGTAATACTGATATCTAGGAGAAAGGGACGTCTGGTGACAGCCTCACATCCGGTGGTGATAATACTGATATCTAGGAGAAAGGGACGTCTGGTGACAGACCTCACATCCGGTGATGGTAGTACTGATATCTAGGAGAAAGGGACGTCTGGTGACAGACCTCACATCCGGTGATGGTAATACTGATATCTAGGAGAAAGGGACGTCCGGTGACAGACCTCACATCCGGTGATGGTAATACTGATATCTAGGAGAAAGGGACGTCCGGTGACAGACCTCACAACCGGTGATGTTAATACTGATATCTAGGAGAAAGGGACGTCTGGTGACAGACCTCACATCTGGTGATGGTAATACTGATATCTAGGAGAAAGGGACGTCTGGTGACAGACCTCACATCCAGTGATGGTAATACTGATATCTAGGAGAAAGGGACGTCTGGTGACAGACCTCACATCCAGTGATAATAATACTGATATCTAGGAGAAAGGGACGTCTGGTGACAGACCTCACATCCGGTGATGATAATACTGATATCTAGGAGAAAGGGACGTCTGGAGACAGACCTCACATCCGGTGATTTTAATACTGATATCTAGGAGAAACGGACGTCTGGTGACAGACCTCACATCTGGTGATGGTAATACTGATATCTAGGAGAAAGGGACGTCTGGTGACAGTCCTCACATCCGGTGATGTTAATACTGATATCTAGGAGAAAGGGACGTCTGGTGACAGACCTCACATCCGGTGATGTTAATACTGACATCTTGGAGAAAGGGTCGTCTGGTGACAGACCTCTCATCCGGTGATGATAATACTGATATCTAGGAGAAAGGGACGTCTGGTGACAGACCTCACATCCGGTGATGATAATAATGATATCTAGGAGAAATGGATGTCTGGTGACAGACCTTACATCCGGTGATGATAATACTGATATCTAGGAGAAAGGGACGTCGGGTGACAGACCTCACATCCGGTGATGGTAATACTGATATCTAGGAGAAAGGGACGTCTGGTGACAGACCTCACATCCGGTGATGTTAATACTGATATCTAGGAGAAAGGGACATCTGGTGACTGACCTCACATCCGGTGGTGATAATACTGATATCTAGGAGAAAGGAACATCTGGTGACAGACCTCGCATCCGGTGATAATAATACTGATATCTAAGAGAAAGGAACGTCTGGTGACAGACTTCACATCCGGTGATGATAATACTGATATCTAGGAGAAAGGGACATCTGGAGACAGACCTTACATCCAGTGATGATAATACTGATATCTAGGAGAAAGGGACGTTTGGTGACAGACCTCACATCCGGTGATGGTAATACTGATATCTAGGAGAAAGGGATGTCTGGTGACAGCCTCACATCCGGTGGTGATAATACTGATATCTAGGAGAAAGGGACGTCTGGTGACAGACCTCACATCCGGTGATGTTAATACTGATATCTGGGAGAAAGGGACATCTGGTGACAGACCTCACATCCGGTGGTGATAATACTGATATCTAGGAGAAAGGGATGTCTGGTGACAGACCTCACATCCTGTGAAAATAATACTGATATCTAGGAGAAAGGGACGTCTGGTGACAGACTTCACATCCGGTGATGGTAATACTGATATCTAGGAGAAAGGGACGTCTGGTGACAGACCTCACATCCGGTGATGGTAATACTGATGTCTAGGAGAAAGGGACGTCTGGTGACAGACCTCACAACCGGTGATGTTAATACTGATATCTAGGAGAAAGGGACGTCTGGTGACAGACCTCACATCTGGTGATGGTAATACTGATATCTAGGAGAAAGGGACGTCTGGTGACAGACCTCACATCCGGTGATGGTAATACTGATATCTAGGAGAAAGGGACGTCTGGTGACAGACCTCACATCCAGTGATAATAATACTGATATCTAGGAGAAAGGGACGTCTGCTGACAGACCTCACATCCGGTGATGTTAATACTGATATCTAGGAGAAACGGACGTCTGGTGACAGACCTCACATCTGGTGATGGTAATACTGGTATCTAGGAGAAAGGGACGTCTGGTGACAGACCTCACATCTGGTGATGTTAATACTGATATCTAGGAGAAAGGGACGTCTGGTGACAGACCTCACATCCGGTGATGTTAATACTGATATCTTGGAGAAAGGGTCGTCTGGTGACAGACCTCTCATCCGGTGATGATAATACTGATATCTAGGAGAAAGGGACGTCTGGTGACAGACCTAACATCCGGTGATGATAATAATGATATCTAGGAGAAAGGGACGTCTGGTGACAGACCTTACATCCGGTGATGATAATACTGATATCTAGGAGAAAGGGACGTCTGGTGACAGACCTCACATCCGGTGATGGTAATACTGATATCTAGGAGAAAGGGACGTCTGGTGACAGACCTCACATCCGGTGATGTTAATACTGATATCTAGGAGAAAGGGACGTCTGGTGACAGACCTCACATCCGGTGATGGTAATACTGATATCTAGGAGAAAGGGACATCTGGTGACAGGCCTCACATCCCATGATGTTAATACTGATATCTAGGAGAAAGGGACGTCTGGTGACAGACCTCACATCCGGTGATGGTAATACTGATATCTAGGAGAAAGGGACGTCTGGTGACAGACCTCACATCCGGTGATGGTAATACTGATATCTAGGAGAAAGGGACGTCTGGTGACAGACCTCACAACCGGTGATGTTTATACTGATATCTAGGAGAAAGGGACGTCTGGTGACAGACCTCACATCTGGTGATGGTAATACTGATATCTAGGAGAAAGGGACGTCTGATGACAGACCTCACATCCGGTGATGGTAATACTGATATCTAGGAGAAAGGGACGTCTGGTGACAGACCTCACATCCAGTGATAATAATACTGATATCTAGAAGAAAGGGATGTCTGGTGACAGACCTCACATCCGGTGATGATAATACTGATATCTAGGAGAAAGGGACGTCTGGAGACAGACCTCACATCCAGTGATGTTAATACTGATATCTAGGAGAAACGGACATCTGGTGACAGACCTCACATCTGGTGATGGTAATACTGATATCTAGGAGAAAGGGACGTCTGGTGACAGACCTCACATCCGATGATGTTAATACTGATATCTAGGAGAAAGGGACGTCTGATGACAGACCTCACATCTAGTGATGGTAATACTGATATCTAGGAGAAAGGGACGTCTGGAGACAGACCTCACATTTAGTGATGGTAATACTGATATCTAGGAGAAAGGGACGTCTGGTGACAGACCTCACATCCGGTGATGGTAATACTGATATCTAGGAGAAAGGGACGTCAGGTGACAGACCTCGCATCTGGAGATGGTAATACTGATATCTAGGAGAAAGGGACGTCTGGTGGCAGACCTCGCATCCGGTGACGGTAATACTGATATCTAGGAGAAAGGGACGTCTGGTGACAGACCTCACATCCGGTGATGGTAATACTGATATCTAGGAGAAAGGGACGTCTGGTGACAGACCTCACATCCGGTGATGATAATACTGTTATCTAGGAGGAAGGGACGTCTGGTGACTGACCTCATATCCGGTGATGATAATACTGATATCTAGGAGAAAGGGACGTCTGGTGACAGACCTCACATCCGGTAATGATAATACTGATATCTAGGAGAAAGGGTCGTCTGGTGACAGACCTCACATCCGGTGATGATAATACTGATATCTAGGAAAAGGGACGTCTGGTGACAGACCTCACATCCGGTGATGATAATACTGATATCTAGGAGAAAGGGTCGTCTGGTGACAAACCTCACATCAGGTGATGATAATACTGGTATCTAGGAGAAATGGACGTCTGGTGACAGACCTCACATCCGGTGATGGTAATACTGATATCTAGGAGAAAGGGACGTCTGGTGACAGACCTCACATCTGGTGATGGTAATACTGATATCTAGGAGAAAGGGACATCTGGTGACAGACCTCACATCCGGTGATGCTAATACTGATATCTAGGAGAAAGGGACATCTGGTGACAGACCTCACATCCTGTGAAGGTAATACTGATATCTAGGAGAAAGGGATGTCTGGTGACAGACCTCACACCCGGTGATGGTAATACTGATATCTAGGAGAAAGGGACGTCTGGTGACAGACCTCACATCCAGTGATTGTAATACTGATATCTAGGAGAAATGGACATCTGGTGACAGACCTCACATCCGGTGATGGTAATACTGATATCTAGGAGAAAGGGACATCTGGTGACAGACCTCACATCCAGTGATGGTAATACTGATATCTAGGAGAAAGGGACATCTGGTGACAGACCTCACATCCGGTGATGGTAATACTGATATCTAGGAGAAAGGGACGTCTGGTGACAGACCTCACACCCGGTGATGGTAATACTGATATCTAGGAGAAAGGGACATCTGGTGACAGACCTCACATCCGGTGATGGTAATACTGATATCTAGGAGAAAGGGACGTCTGGTGACAGACCTCACATCCGGTGATGGTAATACTGATATCTAGGAGAAAGGGACGTCTGGTGACAGACCTCACATCTGGTGATGGTAATACTGATATCTAGGAGAAAGGGACGTCTCGTGACAGACCTCACATCCTGTGATTGTAATACTGATATCTAGGAGAAAGGGGCGTCTCGTGACAGACCTCACAGCCGGTGATGATAATACTGATTTCTAGGAGAAAGCGATTCACATCCAGTGATGGTAATACTGATATCTAGGAGAAAGTGACGTCTGGTGACAGACCTCACATCAGTTTATGGAAGTAATAAGAAACTATCTGGATCCCATATCTTTCCACAGGCTGCCTGTACCTCATTCCAGAGCATGGATGACAAGCACAGCATTGTGACTATCTCTTAAGATCTCTGCCACACCAACTCATTGTCTGGGGTTCGATCATAGCCTTCTTCAGTTACCAAGAGTAGTTTTTTATGTTCTCCCTGTGTCTCTTTGGGTTTTCTTTGGTACTTCTGTTTCTTCCAAATCACAAAAATGTGCTCGTTGATTAGTGACCTTAGAGCATCAGTCAGTGAGTATGCTCAGCCTTTGATTTTAGGAGACCTCAATTAATTGGATGTGCTGCTGTGGACCCATGGGGGTCAGTCTTTGGTTACTCATTTTGCATACAGCTGTCTCCAGTGGTTGAGCCTATTAGGGAGTGCCCTTCTGCTAGTGTCCTAGAAAAGCTAATTAAGCTAAATAAAATTGATGCACAAATTTTAAGAACGTTGTTAAAATAATGGTTTTGTGTAGGGTAAGCAAAAAAATACTTGCAGACTCAGTGCTCTTGCTGTCTAGTCCTTTATTGTAGGCAGAGGACAGCTGTTGTACACAACAGTGGACGTAGCAAATCAGTCATTTTTTATACATTAGAAAATTAGGTGGTAACCCAGCTGGAGTCTTCCCTCTGTGAGTGGTTGTAAAAAGTTGGGGTGTCACTTTACCCACGAGGCTGGTTACAGGGTGAGTCTCTACCATGTTTTATAGTTACAATAAACATTTATTTCGGTAAAGATCCTGTAATGTGCAGATATACAGGATCTATCCCATTTTAATGACAGAAACATCCTTTTCTTTGCTGTCTTAATCCTGACAAAAGTAAAAGCACAACATTTAAAAACACATACTTAGAAAATCACACATTTAAAAATAAAAAAATTTAAGCAAAAGACAAAGAGCAAGTTTCAGTACTGACAGGTATTGTCTCTAGTTCTGTGCGCATGTTGTGTGATGTGTTGTTCAAGGAGGATGAAACTTGTGTTTGTGGCAGAGTGCATGTCTGTCTGCTGGTGCTTTGGTTGGTCTTCATCGGATCTGCCTATTTACTATCGAATGTACTAAGATCATGTACAACCCTAAAATCGTAAGGTTATTGGGGTGATACCTGGATGATATCACAGACCAAGAAAGGAAACAAAATAATGAAATAGCCCCGTGGGGATGAGCGAGTGAAACATTTACAACATGAGACTATACTAAAGCTAAGCAAATTTAAAATTTCAAAATACACTGAAAAATAACCAAGGACTTTGAAGAATGAGTAGTAAAGCTGATGAGAATAATGGATGAGAATCTCCATCACATGTTGTATTTACTTAGGATTCGGTCAATAAACGAAAAGAAGAACTCTGGCTGTGTTGTCCTCCCCAGAATATGTGGTAATCGAATTTTCACGGCGAGGACACAGTTATGCTTTAGAAATCTCTATTTTCTTGTGAGAGAACTGCTTGTGACAGTTTGGATTTCTTTCTTTCCTTCAACTTCATATTTGCCTTATAAAAGTGGCTGCAGTCCCTGCTCTACAACTTTCCTCCCACCCAAGAATTACATTAGTATCTTGGTTCAGCAACCTGACAACTTCAGTTTCAGGCTGCAAACTTCCGATGGCTTGTATTTTTTTTTAGTGTGCCTCCTTCGTGAAACACTGGCAGCCTGCTGCAGATGTTATTGTAATTTTATGTTTGCATTAGAAATGTAGTAAACTAATTGCTTTAATTAGTTATAATGAACTGCAAGTGCATGCTGTTGATGTAATGCTAATTGTCCTTGGACATGTAGCTTGTACTTGTGTTACTCTGTAAAGGCTTTCTGCTAATGTGCAAAGACGTTTTAGTAAAGTTTTTTATGGTTTTTAAGCCATATTTCTCATTTTTATAACTAAAATTGTTAAATTTATTTTCCTTTTACTAATTTCTTTCCAGTACTTCCTTATATAAGTTTAAGAGCATTAGTAATCTAATTAATTAACACATGAGCTTTTGAGAAACTGACTCCCTGCAATGAACGTATTCCTGTATTCCAAAACTGTGAGATGACAGTCTTTATAGCTTTTATTAATGTACTTCCTCATGAGATTTATTACTGTCTGAATAGTTTTCTCCAGCTTTCGATTAGATGGAGAGTACTGTAGCACGGACATTTTGTGTCTGAATTCTCATTCATGCACAAATCTTTTGAATTCATAACTTTTGCATTGTGAATCATAATGAGATATGGCAGCTTCAGATTTCTTCTTCTGCCTTGAGAATATAGAATGTAATGCACTACCATGTACCTTTAAACTTAAAGAAATCATTGCCCTTTCCACACCATCTAAAAAGATATTATTCACAGCCAGAATGTCCAAGAAGTGCTGCAACTAGCATATTTTTTTCTGGATTCCTGCCATCATCTGAAATGCCTACCACACAACTCTCTATGGATTAGTATGTCCCTGACTAAGACATTATAATTCCTGCTCCTTCTTTGCAGTTTAGTATGACTTGATGGAATTTGAGTATCTTCTCTACCATTTGTCTTCTGTTTAACTAGGGGCCATCACTTTTGTCTGATTTTAGCACTGAACCTTGGACACAACTTATGTCTTCCTTGAAAAAGAAATGACTGAATTTCTTTCCATTCCTGTCGACATGCAAAAAAGTTGTTTTTCTCATGTAGGAAGGGATGTGAGTGGTTGGTTGCAT